>NC_137162.1:26280316-26563954 GCF_951394435.1 Stenella coeruleoalba
GTAGACCATTAAGTTATTTTTTTTCTTCATTGCTTAAAAGTTGTTCTTATTCAATTAGAAATTAGATTCTCCAAAGGCAAAGACTCAGGTTTTTTTTCTTTTTCATGGTGCTTTGATGTCTAATACAGAGCTATGTAAACCACGAAAACCCTGATGGGCTTTCTGAGAGGAAAGAAGGTACCAGGGAGCTGAACAACCATCAGCTGGCCCTTCTGAGGTTTATTTTCACTCGATCTCTCAAACATCCCGGAGAAGCACCAAAGACACAGAGTTTTTAAGGTTTCCAGAGCTAGCCAAGGAACGCGCCATAGTTCTGTGTTTTGTTGAGAGTGACCCAAAATTACTAAACTAGTAAACAACTTGCTAGACTCAAGAAATTTACTCAAAGGGTGGAGGTAAGAGAAAATCAAACCAAGAAAAAAGCTGGTGCCCTGACAGGATACAACTGGAAAATCCTCCCAACCTGATAATCAGGTGACCAGTGTACCTCAACTCTGCCATTCCCCCTCCTCCCTCTATGGAGATTCTGAGGTTATCCCAAGAATTATATGCAAGGTGAGCTACTGAGATAAGCTCAAAGTTGTCCTAAGATGCCCCTTCTGCCAGCTTGGAGATGAAAAATGAAACAAGACTTCTTTCCCCCACTCATCTTTTAACCACTCAGGGCACCGAACATGACAACTAATGGTGAAAGTTGGCTGAGTACGACAAAGATTAAAAAGTGAGCCTGGTGGGCTTCCCTGGTGGCTCAGTGGTTAAGAATCCGCCTGCCAATGCAGGGGACACGGGTTCAAGTCCTGGTCCGGAAAGATCCCACATGCCTCAGAGCAACTAAGCCCATGTGCCACAACTACTTAGCCTATGCTCTAGAGCCCACGAGCCACAACTACTGAGCCCATGCACCACAACTATTGAAGCCTGTGTGCCTAGAGCCCGTGCTCTGCAACAAGAGAGGCCACCGCAATGAGAAGCCCACACACTGCAAAGAAGAGCAGTTCCCGCTCACTGCAACTAGAGAAAGCCCGGGGGCAGCAATGAAGACCCAAAGCAGCCATAAATAAATAAATAAATCTATTAAAAAAAAAAGTGAGCCTGGGACTTCCCTCATGGCCCAGTGGTTAAGAATCCGCCTTCCAATGCAGGGAACGTGGGTTCGATTCCTGGTCGGGGAACTAAGATCCCACATGCTGTGGGGCAACTAAGCCCGTGTGCTCTAGAGCCTGCGTGCCACAACTGGAGAGCCCATGCGCCACAATTAGAGAGCCCGTGCACTGCAACTACTGAGCGTGTGCACTCTGCAGCCTACATGCCAAAACTAGAGAGAAGCCTGCACACAGCGAAGAGCCTGCGTGCCGCAACGAAAGATCCTGCATGCTGCAACTAAGACCCAACACGGCCAAATAAAAAAATAAATAAAAAGAACCCCCCCATATCGTTCTTTAAAAAAAAAAAAAGTGAGTCTGGAGGATTTCCTTGGTGGCACAGTGGTTAAGAATCCGCCTGCGGGCTTCCCTGGTGGTGCAGTGGTTAAGAATCCGCCTGCCAATGCAGGGGACACAAGTTCGAGCCCTGGTCCAGGAAGATCCCACATGGCACGGAGCAACTAAGCCCATGCACCACAACTACTAAGCCTGTGCTCTAGAGTCCGCAAGCCACAACTACTGAGCCCGCATGTCACAACTACTGAAGCCCGTACACCTAGAGCCCATGCTCCACAATGAGAAGCCCGCACACTGCAACGCAGAGTAGCCTCCCACTCGCCGCAACTAGAGAAAGCCCGCATGCAGCAACAAAGACCCAACGCAGCCAAAAATAAATAAATAAATAAATAAAAAGGAAAAACAAAGTGAGTCTGTATGATTGTACGTAGAGAATTGCAGTGATTAAGTCTCATAAGGCCTGCCCGTTTTGTATATCAGGGGTCATCCTCCACTGTCATCAGGCAGAATCTAGTCCACAGACATACATTTTTCCTCCTGTAAAAGGTTTTTAAATAATTTAACTAGTTGCCAACAGTTTAAAACACAATGATCTGAATTCCCAGTTTCTCTTGAAAAATAGGAAGAATGGTCATACTGTGCCCACATTCCAGTACACTACAGTCACTAGTACATCCTAATACATTCCCTCCTGGCTCACTTCCCTCATTTACATTACCTGCCTGATACTCAGGCATTTGAGCTTGTAATCCCTGCTTTATTTACATGATGGCAACAAATCATTACTTCCATGATCACATCCACTGCAACTGGGGCCCCAAATCACCACAGTGCCCTACTACATTTTCATTTAATTTAAACAACTGCTGTGGAACACACTGAAATACAGAAAAAGAGGAACAATAAAAACTGAACACCTGCCAATTACATTTACAAAGCTCTTCCAGCCAGAGATAAAATGAACCTCCCTTTCTCCCTTCAACTCAACCCCACAATTACCCCAACAGCAGAATCACTCTAATTAGTCACCTTGAACCACAGGGACAGACTGTGATCAATCAACCGAAGTGGTGTAAAAAGACTAGGCTGATCCTTCCAGTGAGTACTGTATAAATACAATGGGTCTCCTCAAAAGCAGGAGCTGTGTCTTTTTCCTCTCCAGCTGCTCACACTAGCCAGTCTAAGTACCCTATCAATGAAGTTATTATCTAAAAGTAGCAGTCATTCTGCCTTCTGGAACACGGGGAAGTGAACTAGTAGTGTAACTCTGAGAACTTCGAGTTCAACTGGGATTGGTGCCCAGCTACTCATGAGGAGATGTGCCTACAACCTGAGTTCCGACTGTGCCAATGAGCATCAATGTCAAGGTTAGAACATACTGTCTACCACCACCTTTAAAAAGAAGCTGAAGAAAAAAAAAAAAAAAAAGCTTAAATACAAGTCTTGAAGGAAAAACAAATTTTCTGATCTGGGATGGGGGCTGGGAGTAAAGAACTATTCCTATCCAGAAAATGACTTTTTAAAGTAAGAAAAGGTAAAATCTTGTTGCCTGACTTAACCTCCAGGCCCAACTGAAAAGATGCTGAACTGGTCACACTATCAACCCAAAGACTAGACTGCCTATTATGCAAAGCATTATCAACTCAACAGGGCTCAACAGGGCATATCAACCCAGATGAGAAAGGCAGACCCATCAAACCTGGATACTTCCCGAGGTGACTATGTCATTTCATTAGCCATTCTAAATTACTTTTTTGGAAATTCTACAATATAGATCAGCAAGTTAAAATGCAAACAGTTTCCTATACCATTTCCACCTCACTTATTTTATTTATTTACTTACTTTCTTATTTATTTATTTATTTATGGCTGTGTTGGGTCTTCGATGCTGCGCACGGGCTCTCTCTAGTTGCGGCTAGCAGAGGCTACTCTTCGTTGCGGTGCACAGGCCTCTTGTATGGCCTCTCTTGTTACGGAGCACAGGCTCTAGGCACACGGGCTTCATTAGTTGCAGCACTCAGGCTCAGTAGTTGCGGCACGCAGGCCCTAGACTGTGCAGGCTTCAGTAGTTGTGGCGCATGGGCTCAGCAACTGTGGCTTGCGTGCTCTACAGCGCAGGCTCAGCAGTTGTGGCCCATGGGCTTAGCCGCTCCACAGCATGTGGGATCTTCCTGGACTAGGGATCAAACCTGTGTCCCCTGCACTGGCAGGCGGATTCTCAACCACTGCACCACCAGGGAAGTCCCACCCCATTTATTTTAAATCAATAAGTATCAATACAGCAACCTAAATGTCCATAAACAGATGAATGGATAAAGAAGATGTGGTACATATATACAATGGAATATTACTCAGCCATAAAAAAGGAACAAAATTGGGTCATCTGCAGAGACGTGGATGGACCTAGAGACTATCATACAGAGTGAAGTAAGTCAGAAAGAGAAAAATAAATATCGTATATTAACACATATATGTGGAATCTAGAAAAATGGTACAGATGAACCTATTTGCAAGGCAGGAATAGAGACACAGATGTAGAGAACGAATGTGTGGACACGGGGTGGGGGAAGGGGGGTGGGATGAATTGGGAGATTGGGATTGACATATATGCACTACCATGTGTAAAAGAGATAGCTAGTGGGAACCTGCTGTACAGTGCAGGGAGCTCAGCTGGGTGCTCTGTCTTGACCTAGATGGGTGGGATGGGGGTGTGGGAGGGAGGCCCATAGAGGGAGGCAATATATGTATACATAATATATACATATAGCTGATTCACTTCCTTGTACAGCAGAAACTAACACAACACTGTAGAGCAACTATACCCCAATTAAAAAAAAAAACAATATAAACAATGCTATCTCCCCTACCAACGTGCGTGCGCGCGCGCGCGCACACACACACACACAATTTCAGGAGAGCAGAGTTTAGTCACTCTAGAACCTAGATAGTTTTCCCTTCTAACACAATGAGGTTTTGATCCTTCTTATTACTACCTCACCATGCAAAAGTCCTGACTGCCAGGGCTAGAATCAGGCCACAAGTCAGGATCACATACTAGAACTAATCCTAGGGGGGTCTTCCCTGGTGGTGCAGTGGTAAAGAGTCTGCCTGCCAATGCAGGGGACACGGGTTCAAGCTCTGGTCCAGGAAGATCCCACATGCTGCGGAGCAACTAAGCCCGTGTGCCACAACTACTGAGGCTGCACTCTACAGCCCACGAGCCACAACTACTGAGCCCACGTGCCGCAACTACTGAAGCCTGTGAACCTAGAGCCTGTGCTCCACAGCAAGAGAAGCCACCGCAATGAGAAGCCCGCGCACTGCAACGAAGAGTAGCCCCCGCTCGCCACAACTAGAGAAAAGCCCACGCGCAGCAATAAAGACCCAGTGCAGCCAAAAATAAAATAAATAGGCACAGATAACACTTATTGAGTGTCCACTATATGCTGAAAAGCATTTAGGTTGACATGCTCTAGCTAGACTGGTGCACATACATTGCTACTGCTTTTAAGAAACGCATAAACTGAACAGAGCAATCCCCAAATGGACCTTTCCATTTGCGTCCTCCACAGGGCTCAGAGGAGTGCCTTGTGTACCTAATTTAAAGGCATACAAATTTCTATGTCGTGTATCAAAAGACACTGTACCTACACTCTTCCTCATTTTTAAAGGCATTCTTTACCCTTGAGGGACTTTTATAGCTTTACAATACAGCAGTTTATCAAAGATCATCATAGTGCCATAAACTATAGTTTTGGGGTTGTTCCATCATTCACTCTGCAGCCCTGACCCTACCACTTTTTATTTGACTGAACACCTCTCATGACCTCTTCTTACCCACTAAAAATAACAGGCCCAACTTCACAGGTATTCAAATCCCTCTCTGCTCTCGTCCAAATATGTCATAATAGAGTGGCTTCCTTGTGACTGAACTTCATCTCCTTAGGCCAAGTGAAGACCTGGGGAGGAAATGCCAACCAAGAACATACACCAGAAGAGAATATTACACAATATAAAAGATTGTGTAAAAGAAAAAACAGGCTCAGAAGGTAAGTCCAGTGTTTACATACAGTCCCAGACTGGCAGGTGAGCAGCCCCATAAAAGGAAAGCCTTCTCTTAGCCCAGGTCCCCAGGAGGCTGGCCTCAGTCCTTCCACACCTTTTCTCACTACCTGGTCTAGGTTGCATTAGTTCATCATCATTAATGAAGCAGTTCAGCTGAATTAATGAGGCAGTCACACAGAAGTGGGCGCTGCACAAAATCTGGAGAGACTCTCATATCTAAGGTCTAAAAATCAACCCTGAAAAATAGATACAATACTCTTCAGATTTGCTTTCAGCTTCTGAGGACTGGAGTCTTTAGGATGCAAAAAGCTCCAGAAGAGAGAAACTGAAAGCTAAGTTAAGCCTAGAAACACAGGGAGGATTCCGGTACCCGCAAGGGTTGAAAGGCCAGAGTTGAAGTCGTCCCTCCGGCGGCAGGGGCCTGACCTTTGCCCCCTACACCTCTCCCAGTTCCCTCCCACAGCAATCTCTCCCTCGTCTCGTTCCTGCCCCTGCGTCCTTAACCCACCCCGGCTCATTCAGTTTAAGGGCCCTCCTCCTCTTAGTCCCTCTCGCTATGTCAGGGCGGCCTTCATGACACTGGAACTCTAAGAAGAGACTTCACTGACCTGTCAGCGGATCCAAAATGGCGGGGCCTAGTCCCAGGACCGGCAGCCGCTGCTCATGTCCAGCCCAGGCCCCGAAGGCGTCCCCGAGCGGCTCTCCCGGCTCTGGTGGCAGATGGGAGCAGGGAAGAAGCCCGTTTCTGGGAGTTGAGGCCGAAGTCAAGGCCCGCAGAATCAGTCAGGAAGAGTCGGCCGGAACGGGCGGTGGAGCCGGCTACCTTCCCTGTCAGCTCACTGACGTGGTAACTAGCCTCAGTCTAGCCCGCTGCCTGGTCACTGCACGAGCCCTGCCGCGCACAGCCAATCATAGGTTGGCATCGTGAAAAGTGGCATTCCAGCAATCCAATCGAAGAAAGGAAATTGGCTTCGGGAGGCGGGTAGTGCCTAAAGAGGCGAGATTACAAGAGAAAGAAAAGGGTAGGCAGGGAATAACCAACGGATATGAGGACTCTCTGAGTGACAGTACTGAGAAACCAATAAAAAAGGAGAAAGTGCGCTGGGCAGTTGGAGAGGTGGAGTTAGGTAGAGTTCGGTTGCAGTGCACGGTTTGGCAGTGGCTGCTGGGCATTATGGGGAAGAAAGCTACGACTTGCTGGAAAGGGGGCGGAGTCCTTTTTGAGAGCCTGAGTGGACGACCCTACTACCCCTAAGCGCAAGCCCGTCGCCGCTCCCTATTAAAGTCACCTGGGCCAGTACCGTGACCCTTGAGGGATCATTTCCTTTCTAGGCAGTTCTGAGCTCCTTCCAGGATGGAGGGAGCAATCTATTCCAACCTCCCTTCCCCCACCGTCGCGTCTGCTTGCCCTGTTTGGCTTCTCATAAATGAATCTGTCCCATCCCAACTTTGTTTCTATGTCTTGTGCCCCATTCCTATCATCCTGAAATAGAGACAATGGGAGGTGACAAAAAGCTTGGATATCTAATCCAGGTCCTTTCATTTTACAGAGCAGGAAATTGAATCCCAGAATGGAAAGATGGCCCCCACCATCTGTATAGCTAGTTAATGACAGAGCAGAGAAACAAACCTAGGTGTCCTCACCCCCAGTCCAGCTCTCTTTTTCACTGCCCATCAATACCTCTTATGCTTTAGTTTATCAGACTGTGACTCCCAGCTCTGACCATCATCCTAAGCCTTGGACACTCTTTACCTACCTAGAAAAAAGATAATCACACAGGTTATTCCACATCACCACTGACAGGAAACTGCAGCCTTTCCTGAAGCCTTAGAAATGCTGAGAGGCCTGAGGGCAAGATACCCACCGCAGTCTTCACTCTCCTGCCCCCAGCTGCCTCTCCCCTGGCAAAAGATGATAGAGGTTGCTAGGATATTTAGAATTACCTATAAGTGAGAGTGTGTAGAAAGAGGACAGAAGGATGAGTTTTCTCCTTGCAGATTGAATGGTGGAATTCCCAGCCCATCTGCTGGAATAAATCCCAGTGTCCCTACAGACCTGAAGAGACTGCTAGGAGACAATGAAAAAAGATACCAACTCTCTCCCCATTTCCTCCCATTTATGGATGACTCAAGTCCAGGGAAGCTCCATTCCTAACCCCATAGGACTGTGGTCTCAAAACCAGACATCCAAAGACCATCCTCGTGCTAGAATCCTCTAATACCAAGAAACCATCAGGCCTGAAATCAGAATTGAAGAACTCCTTAACAGCTTCTTGTACCTGCATGTTGGGCTCCTGATCTCTGGGTCCAGCTGAGGATCTTGCCTCTTTCACCCAACGAGAGTCAGGGGCAGAGGATACAACCACCATAGCACATCTTTCTAGCCCATCTCTGAGCCATTTTCCACCTTCATTTGAAAACTGGGATTTGGTCTCCTGGGCTCATCTCAGATTGAGAGGTCCTGCATAACCAACTGAAAAATCTTCTAAGTGGGACAAAACTCCCTACTACCCTATCTCCACTCCTACATACCTCCAGAAATCAATCAACCTAAAAGTATGAATGGAATTGTGTGTTAGAGATAAGGAGGAGAGAGATGACAATGTCCCAGCCCCTTCTAACCTCCATCATCTTACCAGACAAAACATCTCCCTCTCAGATTTTAGTACTGAGTGTCTACATCATGCCTAGGAATAGAAAGATGAGGAAGACATGGTCCTTGCCCTCCTAAATCTTAGCATCATAGGGGACAACACATAATCTGATCTCTTCCATATCATGGGTGGGGAAATAGAGATACACACAGCAGGGCTGGGGGAGCAAGACACTACACATCTGGCTAACGTGGGAATTCAGGAAAGGCTTCCCAGAGAGAATGAGGCCTGAGTGGAGCTTAGGGGGATGAGTAGGAGTTGACAAAATGAAGACTGGTTAGAAATATGTTACTGTCAGAGGTGTGCAGAAAACCACTAGGAGACTGGAGATTAAGACAGGGTCAGGTCCCGAAAGTCTGCTGTGCCACGCAAGGGAGCTTAGCCTTTATCCTGAGGGCAAACAGGAGCCACTGAAGGGTTTTAAGCAAAGACATGACTGGTCAGATTCACCTTAGGAGTATATTATATAATAGGGCTTAGGGCCCTCAGGGACACCCTAGAAACCCAGCCTGACTCCACATGTTGCTTGGGACATCTGTCCTATCCCTTGCAACTCCCTAACCTGCAAGCACCAAGGCCACACCTTGCCCACAGAACTGAATTTGGTATCACCAAGGAGCAGGTAGCCCTGGTAAGGCTGGGAGAACATAGCTTGTGTGAGACAAGAGTGCAGACTGACAGGGAACTTGCCCAGGCCTCTGAGGAGTGCCCAGCCCAAGCCCTGAGAACCAGCTAGAACCTCTTTTAATTTTGCGGGGGGAGGGGGAGTAAGGGAGTCATAGTTAAGTTACTTGTCCAAGGTCACTCAGTGATGTTGCAGCTGGTGGCAGGGTTAGAATACTGTTTTAGTTTGTCACACTCCAAACTCTGCTTTCTCCACGAAGCCACCTTCCTTGGAGGAGAGGAAAAAAGGGCTGGGGTGGGGGTGGGGATGGGGGGTGGGGGCGCAGCCGAGAAGAGGAAGAGAGAAAAATGCAAGGAAAAAAGGAAAAAGAGGATCAGAAAGAGAAATTAGTCTTTCGAAGTGGCAGGGGAGGGAGGAGTGAGACAAACAGCAGGGGCAGAGTGGTGGCGGAGAAAATAAAAGAGGAAAGAAAGGCGAGACGTGGGAGGATTGGAGCAGAGACAAAAGGGCAGAGAGACAGACAGCGACAAGTGGAGAAAAACGCCGAAACTTGAGCGGCAACGAAGTCTGAGCGCTGAAACCCCACGGCCTCTCCCGGCCCGTGCGCCCTCCCACCTGGTCCTATCCCCCAGCACCGTTCCAGTTCGCTCGGTGTGGCGGCCTGGTCCCACCTCGCCGCCGACCGGCCCCGGTTCCGCGGGGATACCCGGTCCACTCTACGCTCGCCCGCTCGGTTCCGCCAAAATGTTCTTCAGCAGCGCCGTTTCAGCCACGTGGGAGGGGCGTGGTCCAGTTGCTGAGGAGCGCCTCCGATTGGCTAGGGGGCGGGGTTCCTGGCGGCGCGCCGGCCGGACCACCCCCCTGAAGGCGGGGCCAGAAAATTCACAGCTGGAAAGGGTGGAGCCCCGGTAGCGCAGCTGGAAGGGGGCGGGGCCCGACGCGCGAGGCTCGCAGCGGCGGGCTGGGGGCGCCCTGGACTGCCATAAAGTGAATGGGCGCCAGCGGGGGGTGGCAGTCCGCGGCGAGGCTTACTCTCTCCCAGCGAGTCCGGGAGCGCCGGAGCGGAGCGGCGGCCCGGGCGCAGGGGGGCGGCCCCCACCCCGGCCGGGTGCCCGGCCTCTGGCCCCTGCTTGCCCTCCAGACTGCGGCCGCCGCCGCCGCTGCCGGGAGTCTGCCTGCTGCGGGACTCACTGTGAGTGCTTGACCATGCGGGGGACAGGGGCTCACGGGGCCGAGGGGCCATGGCCGGACTTCAGGATCCCTAAAACGGGACCTAGGGCTGCTGAACTGGAGAACGGTGCCTGGGGAACGGGTCGAGACAGGGAGGGGGGACTGCAGACCTGGGGCCAGGACTTAGAAAAAGGGAAACTTAGCGCCAGGACTCGGGGGACAGAGAAGGGGAAGACTCGAGGGATCCGAAGAGAAGTCGGAGACATGAGGTCAGGACAGGGGCTCCGCGAAGCAGGGAGTAGAGTCGGGAAACCATTACCAGAAAGCGCCCCGGAATCCGGGGGCGCGGGGCCGACAGCCAAGGAGCCAAAGGGGTTGGCGAGGCCCTGGCCAGTGGGGGCAGCTGGCGGCGGGCGCCCAGCAAGGCGGCAGTTGGCAGTGCCCAACACCCCTCGGCTGGGTCTCAGACTCCAGGGACCGGGAGCAGGGGTGCGTTAGTCGCACAAGCTTCTCTCTTCCCAGCTGCTTTGCAATTGGGATAGGAACCGTGTTGTGAGAACCCGACAGCGACCGGGTCAGATGGCCGCTGTGTGGGCTGCAAGGCCGAGGTTGGGTAGTCCGAGTGACCAGGCGGTGGGTCTGGTGTGTCTGCTTGGGGTGTCAGGGCCCCGATGGGTCCCGACCTGGGGCAGCCACGGAATTGGACGGAATGTCCGCGGCGCGCGGGGCTCAGGGCTTACAGAATGTCCGGCGCAGCGAGGTTGGTCTCTCCGGAGCAGGCGCTGTGTCGGGCAGTGGTGGACAGAATGTCCCTGGCCGAGTGGCATGTCCATTTACCCCGCAGCGCCTGCCCAGCTGCTGCGTGTACGGTGGTGTTTGCTGTGGTGGGTTGCCTAGAATCGCAGCTCACACTTTTCAAACTTGTCTCTGCTCCTAGGGGCTGCGGGACATGGAGCAGGGAGTGAGAGTAAAGGCTGAAGCCTGGCCTTGGGCTGGAGTGGCCCGGGAGACATTCCCTCTCTAACCCAGACTAGATGCGATCTGAGCATCACCCCGGACTTCCAGAATCCAAATTTGTGGAGAGAGAGCCAATGGTGGGACTGCTAGTGGGAACCAAGACCAGGAAAGGAAGGAATGAACCACAAAGGGCAATGAGAGGGCAAAGAAGAGCCTAGCACAAGCCCCTGACAGCTTCAGTTCCCTCACAAACTCAGAGTCAACCCCTAATTCCAATACAGCTGACCAGGTACCCCCCAGACTCTGCCTGGGTGTCAGCAGGCTAAAGTCTCCTTTCCCACAGTGGGCAGGAGCCCAGGCCCAAAGAGAAAACTGCAGCCCTTTAGCAAAGCAAACCCTGTGGTCTTGTTTCCCTTTTTGCTTCCTCAGTCCCACCAATCCCCACACCACTCTGGTGGCTGAGAGGAGGTAGGAAGGAGACACAGAATCCAGACACTGGGATCCAACACGGGACTTTATTGGCCTCCATCTCTGGTTGGGAAGGATGTCTCAGCCCTACCCAACTACCCTGTTTGCTTTTCCTACAGCTGGGAGAGGGCCCTGATTTCTTTGGACCCGTACAATGACCGCCCATCCTGACTCCAACTCTTTAACCAGAGCCCAGTTAAGCTGAAGGGAACAGAGTAGAGAGAACTCTCCCAGTCTATGTAAGTAAGCAAAACAGCCCATTTGGCGACTGAGTTTCATGGGGACAAGTGCAGGGTAATATGTTTAGCAATGAGTAATCTAAACAAGTGGGTTTCAACCTTTCTTACCCTCCAACCATGAATGACATAAAATACGTCCTCCCCACACTCCCACCTCCACTCCTTACTTTTAAATTCACTTATCACCAGCTAGAACATTGTTTTCCAAACTCTTTTGTCCCTCTCCCCTTTTTGATAAATATAGAGTCATATCCCAGTTACCCCCATCACATTCTGATACCCTTTTCAAGGGGCTTGTGCTCCCATTGTCTTTGAAAACCACTGAAATTATGGGTGAAATGAAAGGCTGAGTCAGGAAAGGAATAGGGAAGGCATTACCTGAAGACTGTAGCCCTAAGTTCTACTTTTGCCAAAAAGGCCAAAAAGCAATGGCATTATAATAAAGATGACTAGAAACAAAAGGCAGACCTCCTGCCCCTGCATAAAGCCATTTAGCTGAGTGCATGCCTGGTCATTGGCTCTTAGGGAGAATCTCATGGACCTAGAGAAGGGTCAGAGAATGGTGGCAGAAGGGGGAGCCAGAGGCTGCTGGAGAGAGCAAACTTGAAGGTTTAGGCCTTTGGAAAGTGAGATAGGATGGAAATTCACAAAATAAGGAAAGGCCTAGATAAGCAGATTTGTTTGCTCCCCAAATCCTGAAACCAGAGATGAGGGGGCCTCTTAGAACTGGAATGATGCAAGCACAGGATGAATAGGAAAATGTTCCTTGGCACACTGTGGGCAGCAAACTTCCAGAGCTCTTTTCCAGAGAGGTGGTAGAGGCAGGAAGTAGAAAAGGAATCCTTAAGGGCTTGGAAGGATCAATGCATGTCAGAGCTACAAATGGTTGCTGGAGCGGAGGGGGTGAGGAGTGGAAAGAGCTCAGTCCCTGGTCTTAGGAGAACTGGATTAGAATCTCTTCAATCTGTGTAACCGTGAACAAATTCGTCTTCTTAGAGATGCAATAGGGATGGTCATTCCTGCCATTCGAAGTGGTTTTAAGAGTTAAACGAAATCATATATTTGAAAGCCCTTTGCAAATGGAGAAGCACCACAGAAATAAGAAACATTATTGCTGTTATTATGCCCAAACTGTAGGTCCCCTGTAAGCACAGAATCTTCATTTCGAAGGGTGGTGTCTCAAGCCTTAGATCAGCCTGCTAGCGTCCGTGATCCAGTCATGGGAAGATTCTCAATGACAGATGAGACACCCTATCCTAGGCTTCAGATGCCAGCCACTATCCCTCCCCAAGAAGAGTTCCAGGGAGCTCCCCAAATGCTTAGATCCTCTACCAGACCAAATATCCTGATCTGATCCCTGCCTGCCTCCTGCTCAAGGATGTGAATATGGACCCGGGACCCAGGTCCAGGAAGGGAGGGCAGAGGAGGCAAGCTGGAGCTGAGTTGGGGATGAGCACAAGAGAAAGACAACACCCAAATCTTTTCTTCTCCATTTACTCTAAATGATGCTTCCTAGAGTGTGAGGGAGGGAGATGGCAGCTAACCTGAAGGATCCACTAGGTCCTGAGCTTTGGGACTATCTAGAGTGTCTAGAGTGTCTAGTCCCTAGTCACTGACAGGGACTCATGATAAGAGTGATAGGGAAAGAAAAGAAAAGGCAGTGGGGTGAGAAAGCTGCTTTCAGAACTCTCTCCACTCCTCCTGCTTCCCTGGGGCCTTCTTTTCACCTCTCATAGTTTCCCTTTTCTTACCTCTCCCCTGCCCAATCCATTCTGCTCACCACTGCCAAATAAAGATCCCAAAGACATTGCTTTGATGTCACTCCCTCACCTACAAGCCTCCAGTGACTCCCACTGCTGGGAGCAATGCTTCTCAGTGGGGGGTGAGGTGGGAGAGGGCAGTATAGGAGTGGGAGTGGCATGACACTGCAGGCTAAGCCAACCCCATCTTCCTGGTGTGGTGATGTCACTTGAAGATGTCTCTTGGATAGAAAACACTTTTTTCATATTAAAACAAACATAAGTATGGAATGGAATGCAAAATTTGCTTTGATTTTTAACATAAGGCTGAAGATCTCAAAGAAATTTCATACTGGCGGCCGCTGTTTCAGGTTGTGCCCCTAGTGTCCTGTACTATCTTCTCTCTTACTTAGTCTTAGGGTTGTGTTGGTGGAAAAGCTGGAGTTGCTCTAGCCTACACTGTATCAAGCCTGGACCCCCACCTCTTGCCCCTCGTTGGACACCCTCTCAGCCTGACCATTATTCTCTGATGATCTCGCATTGCCCACACTGAGACCCTGGCCTCTGATGATCTCGCATTGCCCACACTGATTCCCTGCTACCCTCTGAACCTACTGCTCTGTTATTTAGAAGCCTCTGCCCCCTTCTCTGCCTCCCTAATTTCCAGATGAGCCAGGTGCTACGTCCTCTGAGCCCCAAAACTTGATACCACCTTACATGCGCTACCGTCTTTCTGATCTTCCACGATCTGAGAATCAGGCCCATGCAGACCACCATTCCATCCTGTGCTCTGTTTGCCTCCCTAGACTCTAGGCTCCTAGAAGTTAGGGTCTGTGCCTTACCATTCTTGGGTATCTGTCTTAGCACCTAATGCTTGTTGAAGGAAAGAAGAAGGGAAAGGGGGAAAAGGGTGTAGAGGCCCATTTCTCTGATCCCTGATTTACCCTTTGATAAATTAAGTGCATCAAATCATTGCTGCCTCTACCCGAGTCTTAGGGTTTCCTCTTGGCTGTGAGTTGTGAGCCTTGTCTACAGCTGTCTTCATTTGCCCTCATTTGCTGACTGCAGCTCAGCAGACCAGACAGTGTGGGTGCCCGGCATCCCTAATGAACATGAGGCTGTGTGCACTTAAGGGCCTCACTTTAGTTTTAGGTTTATAGGATGGTTCTGTCCTAGTTTAGGGCCCTGGTTTACACCTGTTCGCCAATTTGCTGCTTGCTGAGCTGAGCCACAGCATCACAACTCCATCCCCTCTTATCTTCTTTTTCATTCAGCCCATGCAAGAAAAGGTTTTCTCCCATTTCAGTTCCAGGGTGTGCCTCCTGCCTTGGGTATTATTATTGCAACTACTTGGGGGCTCTTTGGCTGTGACCCTGGCCTACCCCTTTGGCTTCAGGACAAAAGTGGGCGCACATGGCAGTTGCCTTCTTGCCATGAGTTGTGTCCCTTGGAAACCATGGCCTCCCCACTATGGCCTCGCTGGTCTGTGACATTCTCGGATCTCCTCCTTAATTATCTTGGATATTTTGTTCTTGCTGCAGTCCATGACAGCTTCCTGTAATTCCATGCTGTACTTCAGAGTCAGAGGTCACCTGCAGGCCTTCTATTCTCCCTAGGGCTGGGATTGCCACCCTGACACCAGTGGGGCCTGGGCCATGCACCCCCTGCAGGGTGTGTTGCAAAGGCTGGGGTGGGGCAGGAGGCCCCCCCAAGAGCTGGACTCAGCACCACTGTTATCTCTTGACTCTCTTTGGCCCTTTCTGGTATTTCCTACCAGCATCAACCAAACGTGTGGCTTCCAGACCTACTGCCTGTCCCTGTCCACTGAGTGAGGCGAAGTCCCTGGCCGCAGTCCCAACTCCCCAGCTTCCCGACCTCCAGCAGTTTGGGGGAGCTTAATCCTCAGCCAGCCTGTCTCCAGCTCAGACAACAGCTTGGCGCCCCCAGCCTCTGCCTGACTAGCCCACCGGACACGAGTCTGCTAGAGGCCTCTGCCCCCACCCGCTCTCTCTGCTGCCTGCCTGCTATTAGTGTTCCTGCTTTTTCAGCTCCACAGGCAGGGCCCTTCTCAGCCACACCCCCTCTTTCTGCTATGACTAACCCAGCCAAGAGCCTGAAGCCTTTATTCTTTCCTCTACCACCAGTCACTGGTGCCCAAAGTGGCTCCCAGCTTGGGCTACTCTGCCCATTTGGCTGTTTCCTTATTGCCTGGACCCTCCTTTATGTTTAGGACAGAGTGCTCACAACACACACTTGCATCCTCTCTAAAGTGCAGCATGCTTCCCTGTATTCAGAGCAACTCTTCACTGGGAGACACAGGATCTAGGGAGGTGAACCACTCAAGCAATGGCAGAGACAAGAATGAGATCTTATTTACCACTCTATCCTGAGTGCCTTACTCAACGCCCAGCTCACAGAAGGTGCCAAACAAACAACATTTCAATGAATGAGGGGGAAAACAACAACAAGAACAACAACTTGGATAGAGTTTGACCCCTACCCATTTTTTAAAATAACTTTATTTATTTATTTATTTATGGCTGTATTGGGTCTTCACTGCGGCGCACTGGCTTCTCATTGTGGTGGCTTGTCTTGTTGCGGAGCACGGGCTCGAGGCGCACAGGCTTCAGTAGTTGTGGCACATGGCCTCCGTAGTTGTGGCGCACGGGCTTAATTGCTCCCCGGCACGTGGGATCTTCCCGGACTAGGGCTCGAACCCGTGTCCCCTGCATTGGCAGGTGGATTCTTAACCACTGCACCACCAGGGAAGCCCCCTACCCATTTTTAAATGTTATGTTTTATTTTAACCTTGTAACAATACTGAAGGTAGATAGGGAAGGGATCATAATCTCACTTTTACAGATGAAAAAATATGCCTAGATAGGTAATTTGCCAAGGACACACAGCTAGTAAGTTGGGGAGCCAGGACGTGAACCCAGATCTTTTGACTCCAATCCTAGTTTCTTTGGGGTATACCAGATTACTTTCCCAGGAGGGGCCTCGTCAGTTTCTGCCCCCCACTGCTACCCAATCCTCTTTTTCCAGCATTCTCATACCTTCTCCCCACTCAGCCAAACAGTCTCTCTCCAGCAGCCACTGAGTGTAGACCACTCCCTCCCGTGGCTCCTTTGGCTTCCTCCTCCCCCACAGAGTCCTTAGTTCCTGGGACTGAGAGCTGCGGTTCAAAGAGGCCAGGAAGGGGAAGGGGGAGGATAATGGCTAGCTCCAAAACAGCCGAGGCAGCTGTCCCTGTCACAGAGAGAGGAGACTGTGTGACGGT
Source organism: Stenella coeruleoalba (assembly GCF_951394435.1). NCBI lineage: Eukaryota > Metazoa > Chordata > Mammalia > Artiodactyla > Delphinidae > Stenella > Stenella coeruleoalba. Next base: position 26,296,953 of record NC_137162.1, read on the forward strand.
GTGTCCGTCTGCCTGAATGTGGGAGCGCGTGTGGGAGAGTGTGTGTTTGTAGGCCTCTAGCTCCGAGTCCTGGTGCTTATTTTGTCTGAGTGGGGGCCCGTGTGTGTCTGCATGTGTGTCTGTCTGTCTCTGGGAACACACAGCCTGAACTCTGCTTTCTCAGCCTCGTCTTTTATTCTGGCCCTTATCTCTCCTCACCCTGCCTCCCTCTGCTGAAATAAAGGGTGAAACCAAGACACAGGTATGGAATGCTGGGGGAACGGGAGTTTGGAAAATGGGAAGTCTGGAGGCAAAGCAGACTGGAAGGATGAACGGCAATGGTGGGATTCAGCTTTCCCTACAGGGAAACCCAACTGTCCCTATTTTCCCAGCTCTGCCTTGCTCCTGTGGGCCTCTGGAGAGGTCAGAGGCATGGTTTGCAATTTTGAGGGCATCTTAGGTATGAAGAGACTTCAGAGCACCCCTTTTTCCAGCTCTCAGTTCTAAGCCTCCCCAGCTACTTGGGAAGAGCTACTAGTCAAGGCTGCTCCAGGTCCCTCCCAATGGCCTCTCCCTTCTATTGGAGCATCATTGGGCCAGCCCTAAGCCTCTGGCTCCAGTCCTCATATCTGGAAGGGGAGGGAAGCAGAGCAGCCCCACCCCTGGCCTGACTTCTCTCCTTCCTTCCCGGGGTTCCATTCAGCCCTGCTTCTCCAACCCTAGGAGAGGGTCCAAGGTCTAGTCCTCTCTGCCTGTGGAAAGAACAGGGACTGTTTCTCAACCTCCTGCCTTGACCTCTGACCCATCCCCAATCTAGCTTGAGAGGTGGAGAGGTGGGGGGACAGCTGTCATCTCTGAGCTTGTTGAAGGGGGCATTACCATGTGCAAATACAGGCCGCTGCCCATCTGCGCCTCCCTGAGAAAGGCTCCTAATAAATTCAGAGCAGCCAAGTGACACACGTCTCAATCTAGGCTAATCCTCCACATTAATGCCACCTTGCACAGCCTGCATTAAGTCCCTGTTAATGGGGAGGCAGATGGACCCCTCCTACCCAGCTTTTCATCCCTGTTTCTCTGTCCCCAGCCTCCTTTGGTTCTCCTCTGACCAAGAGGCATCTGGAGTCTTGAGCCCCACTAGTGCCCTTTTCCCTTCCCCCCACCAGAGGGGGCCTGGGAGAGCCAGAAGGAAAGGGGACCCTGCAGGGGAGACTTGGAGGGGGACCCAGGCAGGCTCCTGGGCAATGTCAGGTAAGGTTTGGCATAGGGAGTAAGGGTAGGAAGGGGGTTTTAAGAAGCCCACATCCACAGCCTGGGGTGGGCCAGCAAGAAGCTGTGCGTGACAGTGGTGACTGGTAGGGTGCAGTGTGTGTCTGGGCAGGTATAGAAGCAGAGAGTGATTTTCAAAATTGTTTTTGATCATGGAAGACTTTCTTCAAATGAAATCTCTCCAGAAAGCATAAACAAAACAGACAAAAGCAGGGCTGCCCTAGTTGAAGTAGACCCGAGTAAGATCAGGCTAGATCTCTGTCCCTGAGGTTAGCCCTAAGTTCCAGTCCCTGAGGGGGTTTGTGAGGAGGGCCCCAAAGAACACAGTCTGAAAAAGCAAACCAAGAGAAGCAGTTTAGGAATCTCCCAGACCTGGTTCAGATCCCAGCTCCACTGCTTACAAGCTCTTTAACCTTAATCATTACTTCAAGTCTCAGTTTCCTCACCTGAAAAAGGGTGATCATACCTAATATTGATGCATTCTTGTGAGGGGAGAGATAATGAGGTGAAGACACATAGTAAGTACTCATAAATGATAGCAGTGATTCTCCTTATGGGAGACATATAAGGCCTGGTTCAAAATCAAATCTGTCCCACTGGAGAGTGAATAACACAGGTTCAGACTGCGTCTCAGGTGTGACTGGCTGAGAGGCATGTTTGAGTTTAAGGGGATATTGGGCACTCGTGTGAGAGGGAATTTAATTTTTGAGTATGTGGTGTATGGTATGTGGTGTGCAACAGTGTGGTTTTCATTAATTCAATAAATATCTGTTGAACACCAACAGTGCACCAGGCAGGGTTCTAGGTGCCCAACACTGAAGAAATCAAAGTCTAGTGTGTATAACTGTGTATAAAATCTCTTGAGTATACACCTCTCCCCGCCTTAGGCTGCTGTTTCACCATTCTATCCTAGGGCACCCTACACAGGGGTAGCTTTATGTCGGTGGCAGAGAAAAGGGGCAGAGAACTAGTGGGGAAACACTACTGGGAACCGGATAACCCGGAGATTTTCTACCCATTAACCAGGTCTGTGTCTTCGCTTCCCTCCAGAGTCCTCCCCCCATGGAGTTCGGCCTGCTCAGCGAGGCAGAGGCCCGGAGCCCCGCCCTCTCGCTGTCAGATGCGGGCACCCCCCACCCCCCAATCCCGGAACACGGCTGCAAGGGCCAAGAGCACAGCGGTGAGCGCGCCACCTTCTGGGGGGTGGGGGAAATAACAGCTCCATCCCTAACGAGGGTGGGACCCGGGAGTGCAAGCCCAGGTGGGAGTGAGGGGCCCCGCCGAGGAAGTCCCCGAGCCCGGGAATCCGCACAGGCAAGAACGCGCTGTGACCGACCCCACCCCGGCTCCCAGACTCGGAGAAGGCCTCGGTTTCGTTGCCCGGCGGCTCCCCCGAAGACAGCTCGCTGAAGAAGAAGCAGAGGCGGCAGCGCACGCACTTCACCAGCCAGCAGCTGCAGGAGCTGGAGGCGACCTTCCAGAGGAACCGCTACCCCGACATGAGTACGCGGGAAGAGATCGCCGTGTGGACCAACCTCACCGAGGCCCGCGTGCGGGTACGCCGCCCCCCACCCCCAGAGCCGCCACCCTCACTCCATCCCGGGCCTCCCTCTCGCGGGCCGCTCCGCAAGTAGCTTCGGAACCAGCATCCTGTAGTTCTGCCCTGCCTGCCCCATCCTCGGACCCAACACCCGACGTCCCCCGGCCCCGGCCCCTGCCCGCACGGCCTTCTTTCCGCCAGCCTCCAATCTCTGCTCTTCCTGCATCCTTTCACTCCAGACGGCGCGCTCCCTCTCCCCTGGCACTGTCTCTGGTTCCCCTCTTCACCTCTCCTAGACCCGATCCTGCTGCCCACCCCCGCAGCCCTGTCGCCCCCGACTCAGTTCTGCGGCAGACTGTTTCTTTCTCAGCCCGCTGACTCCGTGAGCTCTTCCCTCACCCCGACCGGCTGCTCTACCACCCCATTCCCGTTTCTGGGTGGTTATGCTCCACCACCTCCTCTCGCTTATGCTCCGCCCGGCCCCGGACCCCGCTTGGTCCCCTGCCTGGGCGACCCACCCACCAAACAACTGCGAGGGCCGGGCCCTGACAGCCTTTCTCCCACGCCCACAGGTGTGGTTCAAGAACCGGCGCGCCAAGTGGCGAAAGCGCGAGCGCAGTCAGCAGGCGGAGCTGTGCAAGGGCGGCTTCGCGGCGCCGCTAGGGGGGCTGGTGCCGCCCTACGAGGAGGTGTACCCCGGCTACTCGTACGGCAATTGGCCACCCAAGGCGCTGGGCCCGCCGCTCTCAGCCAAGACCTTCCCGTTCGCCTTCAACTCGGTCAACGTGGGGCCTCTGGCTTCACAGCCTGTCTTCTCGCCACCCAGCTCCATCGCCGCCTCCATGGTCCCCTCGGCCGCGACTGCCCCGGGCACTGTGCCAGGGCCCGGGGCCCTGCAGGGCCTAGGTGGGGGGCCCCCCGGGCTGGCTCCGGCCGCAGTGTCCTCCGGGGCAGTATCCTGCCCTTACGCCTCGGCCGCCGCAGCCGCAGCAGCAGCCGCCTCCTCCCCCTACGTATATCGGGACCCGTGTAACTCGAGTCTGGCCAGCCTGAGGCTCAAGGCCAAACAGCACGCCACTTTCAGCTACCCCGCCGTGCCCGGGCCGCCCCCGGCCGCCAACCTCAGTCCGTGCCAGTACGCAGTGGAACGGCCTGTGTGAATGGCCCCGCCCGTCGATCATCCCTGAGGGCGGGGGCGATAATTTACGGCCTCTACGGACTGGGGTCGTCTTGCCTGGCTTGCCCCCGCCCCGGGGTCTGAGAGGGGTGCTGGGGCAGTCGGGCTTGGGGAGGCGGCCGGCTCAGGAGAGAGCCTTCCCCCTCCCAGGCCTGAGGGGTGGACTGGGCCCTTAGTCCGCGCCCCTGGAACTGAGGCCAGGAACAGGGACCAGTTCCCCGGGGGGCCAACTCACCCTTGGTCCACCCCGCCTTCTCCAGACTCCCCTTCCCCGGTTTTCAAAGATAAATGAAATAAACGTGCGCGGACTGTCAAAGGCCTGATGATTCAGAGTTGCGGTTGAGCCTTCTCCCCTTATCCTTCCCCATGTCTAAAGGAGAGCTGGGTGTACAGGAAACAGATAGGGGTCCAGGCTTCTAGGGCTTCAGTCCTCCCCAGGCCACCATCACCAAGACGGGGAAGCCTGGGGATTCCTGGAGCTGAGCGGCGCACGCATGCGTGCGTGCGTGTGTAGGTGTGTATGGCTTGGACAAAGCTGGTACTGCAGCGCCACCTCGTGGTCTCATGGAGGATAACTGGAAGGTCTGATCTCGAATGCTTACTTAAAGATGTCAATTCTGCAGCTTAGGAAGCCTATGACTTTAGAAAAAGTTACTCCACCTTTCTGCAGCTGTTTCTCACTGTTCCTATGAGGGGCTTGGGCCTCTAACAGCAATAAACTTCTGGTCTGTAACAGACATTTATTAAGTGCCTACCAGGCCTAGTATTCTTATTGAGTGTCTGTGTGTGACTCATCCTTCCACACACCACACCCTCTTAAGCTTCTCACCCACTGCCAGCAGCCCTCCTCCATCACAGCAGTCCCCTTCATCCTCAAAATCCCCAAACCCCAAAAACCTTGTTGAAATCTTTAATTTAAAAAATAGAGCAAGAAGAAGAAAGATTTCTGGAAATATAGATCACTCAGCTCTGGGGAGCCTCTTCAGTCCCACTCCATCCCAGGGACTGTTTGGCCTTCACATTAAAAACAGAAACAGCAAAGTACTAGATCACACCCCCACCCCAGGGGTGACACTTCTTGACTGTCATAACCTCCTGCCACCTTGGGGTACACATCCCGTGGGGAAACCATGCAGAAAAGGCATCCTAATTATTTTCCCAAACCTAAGCTCAGCCCTTCAGTGCCCTGGGGAGGAGAGAGCTCAGGGCTCCTTCTTTTCTCCAACCCTTCACTGGCTCTTGGTCTTGGCCTTGACCTTGGTAATTACATAGTTTTGGTGGAAATAGGTTGTATACAAGATGAAGGACCAGAAGAGGTGTTCCTTTGTTGTATGGCATCCCTGTTCCTGTCTCCAGATGTAAGTCAGGATACCGACAGTAGCTCCCATAAACATCTGCAGGATTTGCAGGCTGGTGACGAGCATGGGAAACCACCTGGGGGGCTTTACTTTGGCAGCCTTCAGAGTATAGTAGGTGTACATGATGGCACGTACACCGTAGTTCATGGTCATGAACCAGCCGCCTGCAGCCACCTTGTTCTTGTATCCAAAGCTCTTGTACACTAGCTCTGTGCTGTGGTGGTACCAGTGCACAAAGATGAGTGGCCATTTATACAGGATGATGAAGGCTGTGTCTCCTGGGAGATGGGGAGTCATAGCTGGCATACCACCCAGTGTTGGGACCACCCTCCGCACTGGACGTGGGGGCATATGGGGAATTGTCAGGGCAGGGAGAGGGGTTTTTGTGGCAGAGAATCTAAGGAGGGGCTTGGGTGAGAGGTGTTGTTAGGACCCAGGGGTGGGGAAGGGACTTTCCATGTGATGGGTAAGGCGGGGGGGCCCTGAGGAGGGGTGCAGTTGACTGGACACCAGAGAGACGAAGCCTTGCCACTCACCAAGTTCAATGATCTTGCTGAGAACAAAGTGGCAGGATCAGAATTTGATTATGGGATTATCGGTGAAGATGAAGAAGCATACAGTTTTCTTTAGGCTCCCCTAAGTAGCACAGTTCCCGTATAGCCCCATGTCCTCACTGCCCCAAGGATACTGAAATGGGACAGAGGAAAAGGGTATAAGGGTCATTCCCAGGCACCAATCCACGCTTCACCTGGTCAAATTCCACCACCTCCCCCCGCTCCACAGGGGATGGGTCACAGCTTCTGAGATCCTGTGGCCAACCTGGTAGAGCCAACCAGTAATCTAGAAGACATGAAGGCTAGAGAAGGACCAGGGAGTGCTGGAGGTTGGGACTGAAAGTTGAATTAGGGAATAGGGCTCATGGGATGGGAGGAGATGGGTGGCAGGATGGGGGGTGATCGAAGGAGTTTGGGGGGGCGGAATATGGGAAGAAGGGGCTGGGGAAGTTATTGGGAGGTCTTGGGATAGGGTATTAGATGCAGAGAGTATTAGAGGCTGGGGAAAATGTTGGAAGTACCAAGACTCCATGAGCACAAGAGGACTTGTGAGAGAGAGCAGAGACAGCTAGTTCGGGGACTGGAGAAGGAAAACGGGAATATGGGAGGAGGGTGGAACCTGAGGAGAGAGTTAGAGCTGAGAGAATGGGATAGGAAGAGAGTTAGGGGGCAAAACTTGGGGAGTTGATACAATTGAGGTTTCTAGAAAGTTTTTAGGGATAGAATGTGGGTCTAGGGTCTATAAGATGGGTTGTGGGGGGGGGGTCTTACCTGAAGATTGCAAGGCAGAATGACCAAAGGATGAGAGGTCCCTGCAGGTTGAAGCCCTTCCGTGCCCTCATGTAGTTCTGCCCCACAAAGATGAGCAGCAGGTAGATCAGAGCTATGGTGAATGAGGTTGCCCTGGCAGGCAGAAGGGAGAGGGGATGGGCTTATGGGTAGGTGCTGGTTAGAGGAATGCCCACTCATATCCCCAGGTGAGTGCTCTGGGTTGGAGTCCTACTTCTGCCATTTACTAGCTGTGTGACACTGGAAAAACTACTTAGTTTTCTGAGCATTAGTATTCCCCTTATTTTGTAAGAGGGGAATACCACTCCTTTCCTGACAGTGTTAATATATACAAAGTACCTAGCACAGGGCAGGGGCTATGTCCAAGGTTTCTTTGATTACTGCTCTCTCAATGGGGTTGGGAGCAGGTGACAGCTGCTGACCCATGCCTAGAAGCAACCCAGGACTGTGGTGTAAGAAGAATGTGGCAACAGCTTCTGCCTGGTTGGGTCATGACAAATTGGAGCACAAAGTCAACCCACAAACACCTCTGAGGAGCTCTTGGGCAAAGCCCGAGGAAATTTTGGAAGAGTATCTAGATTTTGTCTCCTTCTCCACAGCAGGGATGATGGAGCATTTGAGGAACAAGATGATAACTGTGAAGGGAAGGCTGTCCCCGGGTACCAGCACTATGCACGCATGCGCACACATGCGGCCACAAAGGATGGAGAGTCATCTATAAGGTGGGTGCGAGTAGGAGTTCAGATCAACTCCATTCTTCAGAGACCAGTTCTCACTACACTCTTTCCTCTTGGTTTCTGTCTCCTCCCACATTCCTCACCCCATCCTCTTATTTCTGCCTTCCTTTCTTCCAGACCTAACCTCTCTGAGGTGCCACACTACCTGCACCTTGGACAACGGGTACGTGAAGCCAGTACTGGGGAGCCCGATACCTTTGCTCTTTAGCAAAATCACTGTGGGTATTCTGTGTATCGCCCTCCCCCTCTTCCGCCAATCCCCCCAAATAGCAATCATCAGAGTTGGGCCCCTGACACGGCTCTTCCCCTTCTCCAGGTCTCACCAGTACTCCTCCAAAACGGGCCTTATGTCCTGGAACAGCTCGAAGTTGTAGGGCTGGAACATCTGCTCTACTTCATCTGAGACATTCATGGCTGTGACCATTTCGTTCTGCAGATGCTGAGGTCGGGAGCTTAGGGAGCCGGACGAGAGTTAGGGGACCGAGGATGGAGCGAACCTTGGGGCAGGACTGACCAGACCCAGAACCCAAGGTACTACGCGGCAAGCCGAAGAGCGTCAGATCCAGGCACGTGCGCTGCAGTCCAGCCGGCTTCCACCACCGCCGCCACTGCGGTATATAACGCGGAATTGCCAAGCAGCAGGCCTCGGAGGCTCGCGGCCCCCTCCCTGCGCCCGGCCAATCTCGACCAAGATACGCCCCTGTCCCACCCCTGGGCCGCAGCCCGCTCTCTGATTGGTCATTCAATGGATGAGGCTCCCCCCAGAAGCCTCGCACTACAGTTGGCCTTCGCCACGCCCACCTTCCCATCTTTTTCTCCCGGCAACACTTCCACTCCCACCTGTTTGGCTTAGCCATTGTGGCCTTGCTAGTTACCGAGACAGGCCAGGCTTCCCCTGGCACTGCCGACTATAACTTTGGCTTCAGTTTGCTTTAATCCTGACCTACCTGGCAGTGAACAGAGAATGGAGGTGTCCTCAGTCTCTGGTGCCAGACATAGGGGGTGTCAGTTTCCCACCTCCCCGAGACGCTGGGAAAACCAGGCCTGGGATGAGGCTGGGTCAGGCTGGGGAAGGAGCAGCAAAGAGCCCCTCCCGTAGTCCCACCTGCCTCCCTCAGGTCTGTAGTTGTGGGTGGGAGGGAGATGAATTATAATGAGTTTTATTGTGGAGGTAGTTGATGTTTGTTGAGGCTGTTGTGGTTTCTTTACAGTTTCCTGAATTCCTGAACTGCTCCAGCCTGACACCCAGTAATAACCCTGGGGAGGGAATGGGGTCACCCTCTGGGCTTCTGGGATTATTGTCTTCAGGTTTCCTGGAGACCTCCTGCGATTTATAGAAGAGGAGATGCAGTGCATCTCCCAGTGTCCTGCGTTCACCCCTAGTCTGTGCTTATCTAATCAAATCTACTTTTTCCTTGCCTGTATACCCAGCCCCAAGCAAATAAATATTTTAAAACTTTTAAGGCCTTATTTATTTCTCTCCTAGTCTTTATGAGAGTGAGGGAGAAATACAAGGCTTGAAGGCAGTTTGAGATAAGATGGAGATTTGCAAAACAAATGCTAAGATAATTAAATGTAAAATATTTAAAACCACAAAGCTGCTATAAATGGCTCTGTGCAGTAAAGCCCACAGGCTCTGTAGCCAGAGGACCCAGGTAGGAATTCCAGCTCCACTTCTCAGCTACTGTCTGAGCTGAGGGTGGAGTGAGAAGTCCTGCCCATGCTATCTAAATGACTCTCAAGTGCATCCCTTTGTCTCTGTTCCTCATCACTTCTCACCGGGTTACTACAGCCACTACCTTAGTCACAATAACTGGTTGCATCACCACCTTCTCTAATATAGTGCTTTCTATTGCATTAGAATCAAAAAAGAACACCCAAACCTGGCTGATCATAGCATTCCTGAGCCCCAACCCCAGAGCCTCTGACCCAGTATGTGGTCTCGGACCATTCTTTGAAAACCACCACTTTCTGTCCTCTCAGCCAAAAGAGGGTTCTCAAACGTAAATTGGATCAAGCTGCTTTCCTGCTTAAAAACTTACTGGCTCTCGATTGCTTCACACATAGCCTGACACTCAGAAGGTGATCAGCACATGTTTGATGGATCAATGAACAAATGAAAGAATGAACATTGCAAGAATAATACCAGCTAGGGACTTCCCTGGCAATCCAGTGGTTAAGACTCTGTGCTCGTAATGCAAGGGGCACAGGTTTGATCCCTGGCTGGGGAAATAAGATCCTGCATGCTGCACAGTACAGCCAAAAAAATTAAATTAAATTTAAAAAATTAAAAACATAGGTGTGGCCACCTGTTGGGATCTTTAATAATTGAAAAAAGAAAAACAAAACAAAACAGCTTAAAAAAAAATAATTCCACCTAGGTGTTACAAGACCTGGATTCAAATGTCAGCTCTACCATTAGTTATGCGATTTTAGGCAAATTACCTAACTTCTCTGAGACTCAGATTCTTCAATAAAATGTAGATAGTCATACTTGCCTGCCTACCTCACAAGGTTGGGGTCAGTATACAAGTCAGATAATATCAATGAAAGGATATTATGGACTAGACACATGGAAATGTCAGGGTGAATCATTTGGGGAGGTTTACAAATGCATATGGGTATGTATACACAGTCCTGGGTTTCTCTCAAATAAAGATATTTTACATTGCCTTTCCCTGTGAAGTTTAATGGTGAGGCTTGAGGGAGGGGTGTGTGTAAGAAGGGAAGAAGAAGAAAAACCTCCAGAAATTATTTCCTAGGGGAAACCTTCCCTGACATTTGGACTTGGTCTGCTACTCCTGTTATATATAAATTGCTCTCATAGCATGGCATTTCTTTCGTTCAATGAGAGTTTATAATTATGATTTCTTGATTAATACTTGTTTCCCCTACTAGTCCTTGAGCTCCATAAATGCAAGGAATATGTCTACCTCTCATTAGCTACCAGAAAGGTCTTTCTAAAACATACATTAGATCATGTCATTCTTCTTTAAGAACAAAAAAATCTTCAGGACAAAGTCAGATTCCTGAGGTTAGCCCTAACTCTTTCTTTATAGCCAATGTCCCACCATCCTTCAGCCGCAGCGTTCCACATTTTAGCTATAATGGAAGAGTTGCAACCCCATAACACAGCACCATATTTTCAGACTTTTCAGCTCCTTTACCTCTCTCCGTATTGTTCCCTCTCCCCACACATCATTTTCTCACCTGGACAAATCTTATTGTTCCGCCCTAGCTCTGAAGTCACTTACCCTGCAAAAGCCTAATCTTTTTCAGACAGGGACAACCCTTCTCTTCTTTGTCTTCCACCCACAGGACTTTGCCCAAACAGCCTTCCAGGATTGTGCTTCTACCGAGGGAGTACAGTTAACCATATATTTCCTATACTATCCTGGCTCCCACACCCTATCTCAAAGGGTCGTTTTTGTTAGGTCACTCCCCCTCTGAGGGATGCACACAGCTCTTGGCACAGAGTGGGCACTCAAAATATGTCTGTTGCTTTGAATTGAGTAGGCACCTAAGAGGAAAAACAAACAATAAACATGTGTATTTTAAAAAAGACTCAATTCCTTAGTAATTAGGGAAATGCAAATTAAAGACTGTAAGCATAGTATGGTTCCAATTAACAGCCATTAAACAGAGTAAAAATTAAATACCCAGCGCTGGTCCAAGCTTTGGGTAACAACAGATACATTCACACCTGGCTAGTGGCCAGGTAAACTGCCATAATCCTTCGAGAGGCACACTTAGGTCACACTTAGCAAGAGCCAGCTAGTTTGCTTTGACCCAGTCTCTCATCTAGGAATTTAAAACCCGGAAATAGAACAAAACAAAAAAAATATCTATGTGTACTAAAATACTTACGTCATTGGGACTTAAAAGGGCTGCAAACAATCCACTAATGAGTGCTTAAATTATTAAATACTATACTACATACTAAGATTACAAAACAGCTTGCAGCTACCAGAACATGGAGAAACGTGAAACCATGTTTGTAAAATAACGTGAAAGAAAAACAATATTTAAAACTGTATCTAGCTCGTCCTTCTGCCGCTGCTCTTGGGCCGGGCAGCGCGTGGGGGAGGGGGGCGAAGGGGCCGGGGAGAGGCTTCGGGCGCGGCTTCCCTCGCAGGCTCCTGGGGTTCTGGCACTCCCCAGCGGCCCGGGGCCCATGGCAGCTCGGCGGCAGCGCACCGGGAGGCCAATGTCCGGGGCTCGGTCCCCAGAGAGCCGCCGTTCCTACGCTCCAAGGTGATCCCCATCCCTGCCGGAGTATTTACAGTGGGCACCAATGATCCTCAGATAAAGTAGGATGGGGAAGCACTTGCGAGGAGAGTTGCTATTGATGTCTTTTACATGGATGCCTATGAAGTCAGTAATGCTGAATTTGAGAATTTGTGAACTCAGCTGGCTAGCTGACAGAGGCTGAGAAGTTCGGTGACTCCTTTGTCTTTGAAGAAATGTTGAGTGAGCAAGTGAAGTCTAATATCCAACAGGCAGTTGCAGCTGCTCCCTAGTGGTTACCTGTTAAAGGCACTAACTGGAGACACCCAGAAGGGCCCAACTCTACTGTTCTACACGGGCCAGATCATCACGTCTCCTACTGCACGTGGATGGGGAAGTGGTTGCCCATGGAAGCTGAGTGAGAATACAGCTGTCGACGAGGCCTGTAAAATAGACTTTTCCCCTGAGGCAACAAACTGCAGCCGAAAAGCCAACATTATACCAACTTCTGGCAGGGTGAGTTTCCTGTGACCAACACCAGAGCGGACGGCTTTCCGAGGAACCGCGCCTGTTGACGCCTTTCCTCCCAATGATTATGGCTTATGCAATATAGTAGGGACGCCTGAGAGTGGACTTCAGACTGGTGGACGTTCACCATTCTGTTGAAGAAACGATTAACCCAAAAGGCTTTCCCCTTCTGGGAAAGACCGGTTGAAGAAAGGTGGATCCTACGTGCGCCATAAATCCTACTGCCTATAGGTGTCGCTGTGCTGCTCGAAGCCAGAACACACCCGACAGCTCCGCTTCGAATCCGAGATTCCGCTGAGCAGCCGACCGCCTGCCCACCACCGGCTAAGAGCCAAGAAGAGCCTTCCCGAATCCGAGAAGTCGTGTGTAACCTGCACACGGCTTCCATCAGAACGCTGAACAATCTCGTGTGAAGAATTCCCGCCCCGAGGTGGGTTACATGCCTGCCCGATGGCCAAAGGAACGCCATTGCCAGACCAAATCGTTGACTTGCATCAGCATGTGTGGTTTATCGTGTGGTGTATTTCACGTTACCTTTGAGAGTCTTTAAAAGAGGAAGGAAGTGGAGGGCACCCTGAGCTAGGCTTCAGGAGGCCTGCCTTCTCCCCCTGCGGTTAGACCCCAGAGTCCCACACTTGACCTTCCTGGGCCTCAGTGACCTCATCTGTCCAGTGAAGGGATACATAACACGATTTCTGAGGCTCTCTCCCGCTCACAGATTCTCTGAATATATCAGATTCTGTTGTGATTTCATAGTGAGAATTTATGACTGATGATTTTTTACCTATTTTTTTCCATTTGTGAACCTTGGGTGATACTAACCATGTACAATAACTGTTCTCTTATGTATTATTTTCAGAAAAGGATGGGGGTGGTGGTGGTGATGAGTCTTTATATTCATACTGCATTTCTTTTTGTCAAGGAAATCAGGGTCTTTTACATTGTTATGATGAATCCCACTTGGGTCAGTGATGGTATGCTCAAGTTCAGCAATCTAAACACACAGGAATGTCTGCGGGGTGACTCTACTGTGCTTTATCCTTTAACATTAAATGCCTGTGGTTCAGGGGGGCAGTTACAAGCCCCATTTCCCCCGTCCCCAAAGCCTTTGGTGAATGTGAAACGTGTGCTACACGGAGAAACCTGTTTAATTCCAGACGTACGAGAAAAGTAACAAGCACCTTGAATTAACTGTTTTCAAGGTATCCAATGTTTTGTAATAGGGAAGCAGGAAATCTTACTGGCTGTGGAGTATCAGATGATTTGGATCATGCACTGTCAAATAAGCTGGTATCTGCTAAATAAGAAAAAAAATTTAAAAAAGAACTATCTATCCTATCACCTCAGTTATCTAAAAGTGATGATGTCCGTAAAGTTTGAAGTCAAAAAGAAACACTAAAATATGAAATCATTTGATGGGATGGGTGAGATTATAGGAAAGAATTAGAAGCATTTAAGGTTTTTTTCCATGATATTTTAAAATTGATCTCATAACATTTTTTAATGCTATGCACCCAGGGAATTATGCTTTTAATATAGGAAATGATCAGATATAATGTTAAGTAAAAAAATGTAGGATATAGAATGTACATGTAATATGGTCTCAAATTGGTGGAAGAAATGTAGATGGAAAGAATATTTGTAAACTTTTTGTAGAGAAAAAATATGGAAGAAAACTATGTTGAGAACCAGTATTGGAAGGAAATTCACCAAAATGCTAATAGAGTTTGTCTGAATAGTGAAATAATGGGTGATTTTTATATTATTTTTAAAATCAGTAAATGTTCAAAACTAAAATGAATGTATTGAAATTCCTTGGATTTCAGTCTTTGCCGTGTGTTCTGTCACTAATTGGCTTCTCTGCTTCTACCTTCCCTACTCTAAGGTCCTGCATGTCCCTATCAGGTTCATCTCCTTTCCCCAGTATTTTTACTGACTTGGTTTGGCTTCTAGATTTCTGCTGTGCCTTTACTGATGCTTCTTCTCATACTTCTCACTTCTTTAATGATGTTCTTTCTTTCTTTTTTAAAAAATATTTATTTATTTGGCTGTGCTGGGTCTTAGTTGCAGCATGCAGGTTCTTCGTTGCGGTATGTGGGATCTTTTAGTTGTGGCATGCAGGATCTTTGAGTGGCGGTATGCAGGATCTAGGTCCCTGACCAGGGATCAAACCCATGCCCCCTGCATTGGGAGCACGGAGTCTTAACCACTAGACCACCAGGGAAGTCCCAATGCTGTTGTCTCTTAAAGTCCTGTCCCATCTCTTTCTCTCTCACTCTATACTCTCTTTCCTGGCTATCTAATTCCCTCTTAGGGCTTTACCTGTTACTTCTACTTGGATGACCCCACATTACTTATCTTCTATATTGACCTGTCTTCTCTATTCTTGCTCACATTTGCAGCTGCCCATTGGACTTCTCCACTTGATGACTTGAGTTACAGACAGCTCACACTCAGGTGTAGAAACCCAGCTCATCTTTTACCCAGACCTGCCTGTTCATTTTGCTAACTTATTTCCATTAAAATCACCACCGGGCTCTAGGTTCCTAGGCAGGATTGGCTACATAATTTGCAGGGCTCGGTGCAAAATAAAAATGTCAAGTCCCTTGTTCAAAAATTATTAAGAATGTCAAGTTGGCGGCAGCAGAACCTCAACCAAATGCAGGGCGCTTCTAAGTGTGGGGCCCTGTGTGGCTGCACAGGTGGCACACCTAGGCTTAAATCTAGGGGTCATCTTGGACTCCTCTCTCTCCTTTATTTTTATTATTTTTTATCATTTAAAATTTATTTATTTTTTTATAGAGCAAGTTCTTATTACTTATCTATTTTATACATATTAGTGTATATATGTGAATCCCAATCTCCCAATTCATCTCACCACCACCCCACCACCCCCGCCACCTTCCCCCCTTGGTGTCCATACATTTGTTCTCTACATCTGTGTCTCTATTTCTGCCCTGCAAACCAGTTCATCTGTACCATTTTTCTAGGTTCCACATATATGCTTAATATATGATATTTGTTTTTCTCTTTCTGACTTACTTCATTCTGTATGACAGTCTCTAGATCCATCCACGTCTCTACAAATGACCCAATTTCATTCCTTTTTATGGCTAAGTAATATTCCATTGTATATATGTACCACATCGTCTTTATCCATTCATCTGTCGATGGGCATTTAGGTTGCTTCTATGACCTGGATATTGTAAATAGTGCTGCAATGAATTTTGGGGTGCATGTGTCTTTTTTTTTTCTTTAACATCTTTATTGGAGTATAATTGCTTTATGATGGTGTGTTAGTTTCTGCTTTATAACAAAGTGAATCAGCTATACATATACATATATCCCCATATCTCCTCCCTCTTGCATCTCCCTCCCTCCCTCTCTATCCCATCCCTCTAGGTGGTCACAAAGCACTGAGCTGATCTCCCTGTGCTATGTGGCTCCTTTCCACTAGCTATGTATTTTACATTTGGTAGTGTATATATGTCCATGCCACTCTCTCATTTCGTCCCAGCTTACCCTTCTCGCTTCCTGTGTCCTCAAGTCCATTCTCTACATCTGCATCTTTATTCCTGTCGTGCCCCTAGGTTCTTCAGAACCTTTTTTTTTTTAGATGCCATATATATGTGTTAGCATATGGTATTTGTTTTTCTTTTTCTGACTTATTCACTCTGTATGACAGACTCTAGGTCCATCCACCTCACTACAAATAGCTCAATTTTGCTTCTTTTTATGGTTGAGTAATATTCCATTGTATATACGTGCCACATCTTCTTTACCCATTCATCTGTCAATGGACACTTAGGTTGCTTCCATGTCCTGGCTATCGTAAATAGAGCTTCAATGAACATTGTGGTACATGACTGTTTTTGAATTATGGTTTTTCTCAGGGTATATGTCCAGCAGTGGGATTGCTAGGTCATATGGTAGTGCTATTTTTCATTTTTTAAGGAAACTACATAATGTTCTCCATAGTGGCTGTATAAATTTACATTCCCACCAACAGTGCAAGAGGCTTCCCTTTTCTCCACACCCTCTCCAGCATTTGTTGTTTGTAGATTTTCTGATGATCCCCATTCTAACAGGTGTGAGGTGATAACTCATTGCAGTTTTGATTTGCATTTCTCTAATAATTAGTGATGTTGAGCAGCTTTTCATGTGCTTCTTGGCCATCTGTATGTCTGCTTTAGAGAAACGTCTATTTAGGTCTTCTGCCCATTTTTGGATTGTGTTGTTTGTTTTTTTAATATTGAGCTGCATGAGCTGTTTATATATTTTGGAGATTAATCCTTCGTCCATTGATTCGTTTGCAAATATTTTCTCCCATGCTGAGGGTTGTCTTTTCATCTTGCTTATGGTTTCCTTTGCTGTGCAAAAGCTTTGAAGTTTCATTAAGTCCCATTTGTTTATTTTTGTTTCTATTTCCATTACTCTAGGAGGTGGATCAAAAAAGATCTTGCTGTGATTTATGTCAAAGAGTGTTCTTCCTATGTTTTCCTCTAAGAGATTTATAGTGTCTGGTCTTACATTTAGGTCTGTAATCCATTCTGAGTTTATTTTTGTGGATGGTGTTAGGGAGTGTTCTAATTTCATTCTTTTACATGTAGCTGTCCAGTTTTCCCAGCACCACTTATTGAAGAGCCTGTCTTTTCTCCATAGTATATCCTTGCCTCCTTTGTCATAGATTAGTTGAGCATAGGTGCATGGGTTTATCTCTGGGCTTTCTATCTTGTTCCACTGATCTATGTTTCTGTTTTTGTGCCAGTACCATATTGTCTTGATTACTATAGCTTTGTAGTATAGTCTGAATCCAGGGAGTCTGATTCCTCCAGCTCCGTTTTTTCCCTAAAGACTGCTTTGGCTATTCGGGGTCTTTTGTGTCTCCATACAAATTTTAAGATTTTTTTGTTCCAGTTCCGTAAGAAATGCCATTGGTAATTTGATAGGGAATGCATTGAATCTGTAGATTGCTTTGGGTAGTATAGTCATTTTCACAATATTGATTCTTCCAATCCAAGAACATGGTATATCTCTCCATCTGTTTGTATCACCTTTAATTTCTTTCATCATTGTCTTATAGTTTTCTGCATATAGGTCTTTTGTCTCCCTAGGTGGCTTTATTCCTAGGTATTTTATTCTTTTTGCTGCAGTGGTAAACGGGAGTGTTTCCTTAATTTCTCTTTCAGCTCTTTCATCATTAGTGTATAGGAATGCAAGAGATTTCTTTGCATTAATTTTGTATCCTGCAACTTTACCAAATTCATTGATTAGCTCTAGTAGCTTTCTGGTGGCCTCTTTAGGATTCTCTTTGCAAACAGCAAAGTTTTACTGCAAACAGCAACAGTTTTACTGCAAACAGCAACAGTTTTACTTCTTCTTTTCCAATTTGTATTCCTTTTATTTCTTTTTCTTCTCTGATTGCCGTGGCTAGGACTTCCAAAACTATGTTGAATAATAGTGGCAAGAGTGGACATCCTTGTCTTGTTCCTGATCTTAGAGGAAATGCTTTCAGTTTTTCACCATTGAGAATGATGTTTGCTGTGGGTTTGTCGTAATGCCCTTTATTATGTTGAGGTAGGTTTCCTCTATGCCCACATTCTGGAGAGTTTTTATCATAAGTGGGTGTTGAATTTTGTCACAAGCTTTTTCTGCATCTATTGAGATGATCATATGGTTTTTCTTCTTCAGTTTGTTAATATGGTGTATCACATTGATTGATTTGCATATATTGAAGAATCCTTGCATCCCTGGGATAAGTCCCTCTTGATCATGGTGTATGATACTTTTAATGTGTTGTTGGATTCTGTTTGCCAGTATTTTGTTGAGGATTTTTGCATCTATATTCTTCAGTGATATTGGTCTGTAATTTTCATTTTTACAGTATCTTGGTCTGGTTTTGGTATCAGAGTGATGGTGGTGGCCTCATAGAATGAGTTTGGGACTGTTCCTTCCTCTGCAATGTTTTGGAAGAGTTTGAGAAGGATGGGTGTTAGCTCTTCTCTAAATATTTGATAGAATTCACCTGTGAAGCCATCTGGTCCTGGACTTTTGTTTGTTGGAAGATTTTTAATCACAGTTTCAATTTCATCACTTGTGATTGGTCTGTTCATATTTTCTATTTCTTCCTGGTTCAGTCTTGGAAGGTTATACCTTCTACAAATTTGTCAATTTCTTTCAGGTTGTCCATTTTATTGGTATAGAGTTGCTTGTCATAGTCGCTTAGGATGCTTTGTATTTCTTCGGTGTCTGTTGTAACTTCTTCTGTTTCATTTCTAATTTTATTGATTTGAGTCCTCTCCCTCTTTTTCTTGATGAGTCTGGCTAATGGTTTATCAATTTTGTTTATCTTCTCAAAGAACTAGCTTTTAGTTTTATTGATCTTTGTTATTGTTTTCTTTGTTTCTATTTCATTTATTTCTGCTCTGGTCTTTATGATTTCTTTCCTTCTGCTAACTTTGGGGTTTTTTTGTTCTTCGTTCTCTAGTTCCTTTAGATGTAAGGTTAGATCGTTTATTTGAGATTTTTCTTGTTTCTTGAGGTAGGCTTGTATAACTATAAACTTCCCTCTTAGAAGTGCTTTTGCTGCATCCCATACATTTTGGATTGTCGTGTTTTCATTGCAATTTGTCTCTAGGTATTTTTTGATTTCCTCTTTGATTTCTTCAGTGATCTCTTGGTTATTTAGTAACGTACTGTTTAGCCTCCATGTTTTTGTGTTTTTTACGTTTTTTTCCCTGTAATTGATTTCTAATCTCATAGTGTTGTGGTCGGAAAAGATGCTTGATGTAATTTCAATTTTCTTAAATTTACCGAGGCTTGATTTGTGACCCAAGATGTGATCTATCCAGGAGAATGTTCTGTGTGCACTTGAGAAGAAACTGTAAGCTGCTGTTTTTGGATGAAATGTCCTATAAATATCTATTAAATCTACCTGGACTATTGTGTGATTTTAAAGCTTGTGTTTCCTTATTAATTTTCTCTCTGGATGATCTGTCCATTGGTGTAAGTGAGGTGTTAAAGTTCCCCACTACTACTGTGTTACTGTGGATTTCCTCTTTTATAGCTGTTAGCAGTTACCTTATGTATTGAGGTGCTCCTATGTTGGGTGCATATATATTTAGAATTGTTATATCTTCTTCATGGATTGATCCCTTGATCATTATTTTGTGTCCTTCCTTGTCTCTCGTAACAGTCTTTATGTTAAAGTCTATTTTATCTGATACAAGTATTGCTACTCCAGATTTCTTTTGATTTCCATTTGCATGGAATATCTTTTTCTATCCCCTCACTTCCACTGTACGTGTCCCTAAGTCTGAAGTGGGTCTCTTGTAGACAGCATATATATGGGTCTTGTATCCATTCAGCGAGCCTGTGTCTTTTGGTTGGAGCATTTAATCCATTCATGTTTAAGGTGATTATCAATATGTATGTTCCTATTACCATTTTCTTAATTGTTTTGGATTTGTTTTTGTAGGTCCGTTTCTTCTCTTGTGTTTCCCACTTAGAGAAGTTCCTTTAGCATTTGTTGTAGAGCTGGTTTGGTAGTGCTGAATTCTCTTAGTTTTTGCTTGTCTGTAAAACTTTTGATTTCTCCATTGAATCTGAATGAGATCCTTGCCGGGTAAAGTAATCTTGGTTGTAGGTTCTTACCTTTCGTTGCTTTAAATATATTGTGCCACTTCCTCCTGGCTTGTCGTGTTTCTGCTGAGAAATCAGCTGTTAACTTTATGTGAGTTCCCTTGTATGTTATTGGTCGTTTTGCCCTTCTTGCTTTCAT
Organism: Stenella coeruleoalba; assembly: GCF_951394435.1. Lineage (NCBI taxonomy): Eukaryota > Metazoa > Chordata > Mammalia > Artiodactyla > Delphinidae > Stenella > Stenella coeruleoalba. The sequence continues at coordinate 26,316,888 of NC_137162.1, forward strand.
AATTTTTCTTTGTCTTTAATTTTTGTCAATTTGATTACTATGTGTCTCAGCATGTTTCTCCTTGGGTTTATCCTGCCTGGGACTCTCTGCACTTCCTGGACTTGGGTGGCTATTTCCTTTCCCATGTTAGGGACATTTTCGACTATAATCTCTTCATATATTTTCTCAGGTGCTTTCTCTCTCTCTTCTCCTTCTGGGACCTCTATAATGCGAACGTTGTTGCGTTTAATGTTGTCCCAAAGGTCTCTTAGGCTGTGTTCATTTCTTTTCATTCTTTTTTCTTTATTCTGTTCCGTGGCAGTGAATTCCACCATTCTGTCTTCCAGGTCACTTATCCGTTCTTCTGCCTCAGTTATTCTGCTATTGATTCCTTCTAGTGTATTTTTCATTTCAGTTATTGTATTGTTCATCTCTGTTTGTTTGTTCTGTAATTCTTCTAGGTGTTTCCTCTTTAATTCTTCTAGGTCTTTGTTAAACATTTCTTGCATCTTCTCGATCTTTGCCTCCATTCTTTTTCTGAGGTCCTGGATCATCTTCACTATCATTATTCTGAATTCTTTTTCTGGAAGGTTGCCTATCTCCACTTCATTTAGTTGTTTTTCTGGGGTTTTATCTTGTTCCTTCATCTGGTACATAGTCCTCTGCCTTTTCATTTTGTTTGTCTTTCTGTGAATGTGGTTTTCATTCCACAGGCTGCAGAATTGTTCTTCTTGCTTCTGCTGTCTGCCCTCTGGTGGATGAGGCTATCTAAGAGGCTTGCGCAAGCTTCCTGATGGGAAGGACTGGTGGTCGGTAGAGCTGGGCGTTGCTCTGGTGGACAGAGCTCAGTAAAACTTTAATCCACTTGTCTGCTGATGGGTGGGTCTGGGTTCCCTCCCTGTTGGTTGTTTGGCCTGAGGTGACCCAGCACTGGAGCCTACCCGGGCTCTTTGGTTGGGTTAATGGCAGACTCTGGGAGGGCTCACGCTAAGGAGTACTTCCCAGAACTTCTGCTGCCAATGTCCTTGTCCCCATGGTGAGTCACAGCCACCCCCCGCCTCTGCAGGAGACCCTCCAACACTAGCAGGTAGGTCTGGTTCAGTCTCCTATGGGGTCACTGCTCCTTCCCAAGTCCTGATGTGCACACTACTTTGTGTGTGCCCTCCAAGAGTGGAATCTCTGTTTCCCCCAATCCTGTCAAAGTCATGCAATCAAATCCCGCTAGCCTTCAAAGTCTGATTCTCTAGGAATTCCTCCTCCCATTGCCGGACCCCCAGGTTGGGAAGCCTGACATGGGGCTCAGAACCTTCACTCCAGTGGGTGGACTTCTATGGTATAAGTGTTCTCCAGTTCGTGAGTCACCCACCCAGCAGTTACGGGATTTGATTTTATTGTGATTGCACCCCTCCTACCATCTCATTGCGGCTTCTCCTTTGTCTTTGGATGTGGGGTATCTTTCTTGGTGAGTTCCAGTGTCTTCCTGTCGATGATTGTCCAGCAGTTAGTTGTGATTTCGGTGCTCTCACAAGAGGGAGTGAGCACATGTCTTTCTACTCTACCATCTTCAACCAATCTCCTTTATTTTTTTTAATTAAGTTTTTTTTTTGGTTTTTGGTTTTGTTTTTTTTGGCCATGCCACACAGCTTCCAAGATATTAATTCCCTGACCAGGGATCAAACCTGTGGCCCCTGCAGTGGAAGCACAGAGACCTGGACCGTGAGGGAAGGGTAGATAATGCATCCATTCACAAAGATGGGAAATAATGGGAGAGGAATACATTTGAATAGTGAGGTGAGAACGGAGATGAGTTCATTTTGGGTCCTATGAATGCAAGGTGCCAGTGGAACTTCCAGGTCAGAAGATCCAACAACCAGTTTCTAGATATCAGGCTGTCAGTAGAGGCTCAAGGTAGAGGGTATCACTGAACTACTGTTTTGAATGAAATTGGCCATGGAGTGAAGGTCAAGCAGGGCTTTTCAAAGTGGGGTCCATGGATCACTCATATTGTAATCTGAAGCTTGTTAAAAATGAAGTCTCTTGGGCCCAACCCAGCCTTCTGAATCTGAATATATCTGGAGGTAGAAAGGGCTTGGGAATTATAGCTTTTACAAGCTCTGCTGGTGATTCTTATGCTCCTTAGAATTTGAGAACAATTGATGTGAGTGAGAAGACTAAAGCAGCTACACCACCAGAGGAAATGTCAATATATAAAGTAGTGGCTTTCATACTTTTTTGACTGAGACATGGAAGGAGAAATACATGTTGTATTGTAATTCTGTACATATTTGACACAAAAAATTTTAAAGCATATGTATCTTTACCATATTGTGTCTGATATTTTTTTCTATTGTATTTCATTATTTATTTTATTTTATTTATTTATTTAGGTTGCACCAGGTCTTAGTTGCGGCATGCATGCGGGATCTAGTTCCCCGACCAGGGATTGAACCCAGGCCCCATGCATTGGGAGCTCACATTCTTACCCACTGGACCACCAGGGAAGTCCCTGTATTTCATTATTTTAAAATGCCCATCATGACCCACTAATAGCCTGCATCCTATAATTTGAAAAAAAAAAAATCTGGTTAAGGAGTTATCAGAGGGAGAGGATGTTGCTAGTGAAAGGGAAAAAATAAATCTAAACTCTCCACAGGTTCTTCAGAGTCTAAACTACATTTCAAAGCTTTTGAGAGCAGGCCTGCATCTGAGTCATCTTTGAAGAACTCTCTGTGCTTCACATGTGGTAACTGTGACTGGATGAATGAATTCACAGAAGCCATGGCTCTGCCAAGAGCCCACAGTGACCCCCGCTGTCCATGTCAGCAGCCCAGGTCACAGGGAGGCTGGTGCCTACTAGATGTAGTGGCTAGAGAAGCTGCCCTGGCTTTGGCTCTGCCAGCTGCTCACCAGTCCTGCTAGGATTGCTTCTGTCTTCTGGGTGGCACCTGCCTTCCTTCTCAAAGGCCTCCCTGACCCCAGCCTGTCTACATCATCACCTTCTCTGATTAAGAGCCCAAGAACTAGTTTGAGCCTAAGAAAGAAAAAGGAGGTCCTGAAATCCAGGAATTAGTCTGACACTTAAAGCTAGATCTCAGTATTGTTAGAAGCCGGCCTGGGGCTCACAACTGGGCCAAGTTATTCTGCTCGACATAAACAATCTCATAGGCTATTGAACATTAGGCAAAGTCAATCTGAAGTCATGATAGAGTGAGGCAAAACAAAGCTACTACATAATTGTGTCTAAGCACAGGGACAAGGTCACTGTGCAACCCACAAAATCCTAAACATCCCCCTCCCAGCTTATGTGAATAGCACCTGCTTCTTAAACAGCTACAGCTTTATTCCCACTCGTTTGTCCTCCCCATAAATAAGATCTATTGGGATGAAGATGAAAGAGTAGGAGGATGTGGAGTTCAAGTCTCCTTACAACCAGGGCACCTACCAGGCATTGGTGGGGGACCTCGGACACCTAAGGGGACAGGAGGAATCCCCGTGTGACTGGGTAGGACGTGGTGGGGAAGGAGGGGAGAGGAAAAGTGGAGGAGGGATGGGACCAGCGCCCCTGAGGGGCGGCTGGGGGAGGGGAGGGTTTCCCATGCTCAGAGGGGCCCACTCATGGTGAGGGGATCAGTAGGGAAGGGGAGAGAACTTTGGGGGATCGGGGGAACAGAGGGGAATGCAGTCAGTGTCTCCCCCACCGCTCAGGCCCTCGCCAGCCTGCTGGGGTCCTGGACCTGAACCTTCGCCCTCCAGGAACCCCTCCAGCCACGCAGGTCCTGAAACTAAGCCCCCCTCTGGGTCTTTTCTGGCCCCATGGGTGCTGAGCCTAAGCCCCCCTCCCCCCACCAAGGCCTCTTCCGGCCCCAAGGGTCCTGGCCCTGAGCCCCCACCCCCACAGCCAAGGCTTTTTCTGGCCTTTTTTTTTTGCTGTCGTGGTTCTGTTTTGCTTTGTTGTTGTTTCATTTTTATTTTTTATATTATACTTTTTATTTTTCTAATTTTATTTTACTTTTATTCTTTGTTATTGTTCTACTCCTTTTTGTTTGTTGCCTTTTTTTTTTTTTTTTTTTTTTTTGCTGCTCCACACAGCTTGTGGGTTCTTGGTTCCCAGGCCAGGGTTCAGGCCTGAGCTCCTGTGGTGGGAGTGCCGGATCCAAACCGATCCTCTGGACTAACAAAGAACCTCAAGCCCCAGGGAATATTAATTGATGTAAGCTCTCCCAGAGGTCCTCAGGCCAAGCAACCAGCAAGACAGGAACACAGCCCCAGCCATCAAAAAAAATGAGATGATGAAAAAATACCTTACAGACGAAGGAGCAAGGTAAAAACCTACAAGACCAAATAATTGAAGAGGAAATAGGCAACCCACCTGAAAAAGAATTCATAATAATGATAGTAAAGATGATCTCAAATCTTGGAAACAGAATGGAGGCACAGATGGAGAGAATAGAAAAAATGTTTAACAAGGACCTAGAAGAACTAAAGAACAAACAAACAGTGATGAGCAACACAATAACTGAAATGAAAAATACACTAGAAAAAATCAATTGCAGAATATCTGAGGCAGAAAAATGAATAAGTGAGCTGGAAGATGGAATGGTGGAAATAACTGCTGAGGAGCAGAATAAAGAAAAAAGAATGAAAAGAAATGAGGACAGTCTCAGAGACTTCTGGGACAACATTAAATGCACCAATATTCAAATTATAGGAGTACCAGAAGAAGAAAAAGAGAAAGGGCCTGAGAAAATATTTGAAGAGATCATGGTCAAAAACTTCCCTGACATGGGAAAGGAAATAGCCACCCAGGTCCAGGAAGCACAGAGTCCCATACAGAATAAACCCAAAGAGAAACACGCCAAGATACCTATTAAACTAATAAAAATTAAATTCAAAGAAAAAATATTAAAAGCAGCAAGGGAAAAGCAACAAATAACATACAAGGGGATCCACAAAAGGTTATCAGCTGATTTTTCAGCAGAAACTCTGCAAGCCAGAAAGGAGTGGCAGGGTATATTTAAAGTGATGAAAGGGAAAAACCTACAATAAAGACTACTCTACCCAGCAAGGATCTCATTCAGATTTGATGGAGAAATCAAAAGTTTTACAGACAAGCAAAAGCAAAGAGAATTCAGCACCACCAAAACAGCTTTACAACAAATGCTAAAGGAACTTCTCTAGGTAGAAAACACAAGAGAAGAAAAAACCCCACAAAAACAAACCCAAAACAATTAAGAAAAGGTAATAGGAACATACATATCAATAACTACCTTGAATGTAAATGGATTAAATGCTCCAACCAAAAGACACAGACTGGCTGAATGGATACAAAACTAGACCCGTATATATGCTGTCTACAAGAGACACACTTCAGACCTAGGGACACATACAGCGAAAGTGAGGGAATAGAAAAATATATTCCATGCAAATGGAAATCAAAAGAAAGCTGGAGTATCAATACTCATATCAGATAAAATAGACTTTAAAATAAAGACTGTTACAAGAGACAAGGAAGGACACTAACTACCTTATGATCAAGGGATCATTCCAAGTAGAAGATATAACAATTATAAATATTTACGCACCTAACATAGAAGCACCTCAATACATAAGGCAAATGGTAACAGCCATAAAAGGGGAAATCGACAGTAACACATTCATAGTAGGGGACTTTAACACCCCACCTACACCAATGGACAGATCATCCAGCCAGAAAATAAACACTTGGGCTTTCTCTAGTTGTGGTGAGCAGGGGCTACTCTTCATTGTGGTGCGTGGGCTTCTCATTGTGATGGCTTCTCTTGTTGCGGAGCACAGGCTCTAGGCATGCGGGCTTCAGTAGGTGTGGCGCACGGGCTTAGTTGCTCCACGGCATGTGGGATCTTCCCAGACCAGGGATCAAACCCATGTCCCCTGCACTGGCAGGCGGATTCTTAACCACTGCACCACCAGGGAAGTCCCAAAACACAAGCTTTAAACAACACAATAGACCCAATAGACTTAATTGATATTTATAGAACAATCCACCTGAAAGCAGCAGAGTACACTTTCTTCTCAAGTGCACACAGAACATTCTCTATGATAGATCACATCTTGGGTCACAAATCAAGCCTCAGTAAATTTAAGAAAATTGAAATCATATCAAGCATCTTATCTGACCACAACACTGTGAGATTAGAAATCAATTACAGGAAAAAAAATTGTACAAAAACACAAACACATGGAGGCTAAACCATATGCTACTAAATAACCAAGAGATCACTGAAGAAATCAAAGAGGAAATCAAAAAATACATAGAAACACATGACAATGAAAACACAATGACCCAAAACCTGCAGGACAGAGCAAAAGCAGTTCTAAGAGGGAAGTTTACAGCAATTCAATCTCACCTCAAGAAAAAAGAAAAATCTCAAATAAAAATCTAACCTTACACCTAAAGCAACTAGAGAAAGAAGAAGAAGAAGAACAAGAAAAAACAAAGTTAGTGGAAGGAAAGAAATCATAAAGCTCAGAGCAGAAATAAATGAAATAGAAACAAAGAAAACAATAGCAAAGATAGTAAAACTAAAAGTTGGTTCTTTGAGAAGTAAACAAAATTGATAAACCTTTAGCCAGACTCATCAGGAAAAATAGGGAGATGATTCCAATCAATAAAATTAAAAATGAAAAAAGAAATTACAACTGACACTGCAGAAATACAAAGGACCATAAGAGACTACTAGAAGCAACTATATGTCAATAAAATGGACAACCTGGAAGAAATGGACAAATTCTTAGAGAGGTACAACCTTCCAAAACTGAACCAGGAAGAAATAGAAAATATAAACCGACCAATCACAAGTAATGAAATTGAAACTGTAATTAAAAATCTTCCAAGAAACAAAAGTCCAGGACCAGATGGCTTCACAGGCGAATTCTATCAAACATTAGAGAAGAGCTAACACCCAACCATCTCAAACTCTTCCAAAAAATTGCCGACAGGGCTTCTCTAGTGGCGCAGTGGTTGAGAATCCGCCTGCCAATGCAGGGGACACGAGTTCAAGCCCTGGGCCGGGAAGATCCCACATGCCACGGAGCAACTGAGCCTGTGCACAACTACTGAGCCTGTGCTCTAAAGCCTGTGCTCCACAATGAGAGAAGCCACCGCAATGAGAAGCCTGCACACCTCCATGAAGACCCAATACATCCAAAAATAAAAACAAATAAATAAATTAAAAAAAAAATTGCAGACAGAGGAACACTCCTAAACATATTCTACGAGGCCACCATCACCCTGATGCCAAAACCAGACAAAGATATCACACACACACACACACACACACACACACAAATTACAGACCAATATCACTGATGAACATATATGCAAAAATCCTCAACAATATACTAGCAAATCAAATCCAACAACAATTAAAAGGATCATAGACCATGATCAAGTGGGATTTAGCCCAAGGATGCAAGGATTCTTCAATATATGCAAATCAATTAATGTGATACCATATTAACAAATTAAAAAATAAAAACCATATGGTCATCTCAATAGATGCAGAAAAAGCTTCTGACAAAATTCAACACCCATTTATGCTAAAAACTCTCCAGAATGTGGGCACAGAGGGAACCTACCTCAACATAATAAAGGCCATATATGACAAACCACAGCAAGCATCATCTTCAATGGTGAAAAACTGAAAGCATTTCCTCTAAGATCAGGAACAAGACAAGGATGTCCACTCTTGCCACTATTATTCAACATAGTTTTGGAAGTCCTAGCCACGGCAATCAGAGAAGAAAAAGAAATAAAAGGAATACAAATTGGAAAAGAAGAAGTAAAACTGTTGCTGTTTGCAGATGACATGATACTATACCTAGAGAATCTTAAAGAGGCCACCAGAAAACTACTAGAGCTAATCAATGAATTTGGTAAAGTTGCAGGATACAAAATTAATGCACAGAAATCTCTTGCATTCCTATATTCTAAAAATGAAAGACCAGAAAGAGAAATTAAGGGAACAATCACATTCACCATTGTGACAAAAAGAATAAAATACCTATGAATAAACCTACCTAAGGAGGCAAAAGACCTGTACTCAGAAAACTATAAAACACTGATGAAAGAAATCAGGATGACACAAACAGATGAAGAGATATATCATGTTCTTGGACTGGAAGAATCAAAGTTGTGAAGATGACTATACTACCCAAAGCAATCTACAGATTCAATGCAATCCCTATCAAATTACCAATGGCATTTTTCACAGAATTAGAACAAAAAATTTTACAATTTGTATGGAAACACAAAAGACTGAATAGCTGAAACAATCTTGAGAAAGAAAAACGGTGCTGGAGGAATCAGACTCCCTGACTTCAGACTATACTACAAAGCTACTTTAATCAAGGCTCAAAAATAGAAATATAGATCAATGGTACAGGATAGAAAGCCCAGAGATAAACCCATCCACTTATGGTCACCTAATCTATGACAAAGGAGGCAAGAATATACAATGGAGAAAAGACAGTCTCTTCAATAAGTGGTGCCAGGAAAACTGGACAGCTACATGTAAAGGAATGAAATTAGAACACTCCCTAACACCATACACAAAAATAAACTCAAAATGGAATAAAGACCTAAATGTAGACCAGACACTATAAAACCCTTAGAGGAAAACATAGGAAAAACACTCTGACATAAATCACAGCAAGATTTTTTTTTAAGTTAAGATGTACACATTTATTTTATTTTACTTATTGATTTTTGGTTGCGCCAGGTCTTAGTTGCGGAAGGCGGGCTCCTTAGTTGCGGCTGGTGGGCTCCTTAGTTGCGGCATAAGAACTCTTAGTTACAGCATGTAGGTGGGATCTAGTTCCCTGACCAGAGATCAAACCCACGTCCCCTGCATTGGAAGGAGGATGCTTAACCACTGCACCACCAGGGAAGTCCCAAGATCTTTTTTGACCCTCCTCCTAGAGTAATGAAAATAAAAACAAAAATAAACAAATGGGACCTAATTAAACTTAAAAGCTTTTGCACAGCAAAGGAAACCATAAACAAGATGAAAAGACAACCCTCAGAATGGGAGAAAATATTTGCAAAAGAAGCAGTTGACAAAGAATTAACCTCCAAAATATACAAATAGCTCAGGCAGCTCAATATAGAAAAAACAAACAACCCAATCAAAAACTGGGGGGAAGACCTAAATAGACATTTCTCCAAAGAAGATATACAGATGGCCAAGAGGCACATGAAAAGATGATCAGCATCACTAATTATTAGAGAAATGCAAATCAAAACTACAATGACGTATCACCTCACACTGATCAGAATGGCCACTGTAGATCAAAAAATCTACAAACAGTAAATGCTGGAAAGAGTGTGAAGAAAAGGGAACCCTCTTGCACTGTTAGTGGGAATGTAAATTGATACAGCCACTCTGGAGAACAGTATGGAGGTTCCTTAAAAAACTAAAAATAGAACTACCATATATGACCCAACAATCCCACTCCTGGGCATATACCCTGAGAAAACCATAATTCAAAAAGACACATGCACTCCAATGTTCATTGCAGCACTACTTACAATAGCCAGGACATGGAAGCAACCTAAAGGTCCATCAACAGATGAATGGATAAAGACGATGTGGTACATATATACAATGGAATATTACTCGGCCATGAAAAGGAACAAAATTGGGTCATTTGCAGAGATGTGGATGGACCTACAGTCTGTCATACAGAGTGACGTAAGTCAGAAAGAGAAAAACAAATATCATATATTAAATCATATATGTGGAATCTAGAAAAATGGTACAGATGAACCTATTTGTAGGGGAGGAATAGAGACACAGACGTAAAGAATGGATGTGTGGACACGGGGGAAGAGGAGGGTGGGATGAACTGGGATATTAGGATTGACATATATACACTACCATGTGTAAAACAGATAGCTAGTGGGAACTTGCTGTATAGCACAAGGAGCTGAGCTCAGTGTTCTGTGATGATCTAGGTGGGATGGCGGGAGGGTGGAAGGGAGGCCCAAGAGGGAGGGGATATATGTATACATATAGCTGATTCGCTTCATTGTACAGCAGAAATGAACACAACATTGTAAAGCAATTACATTCCAATCAGAAAAAATTCTATTGGGATACCCAATCATAGAATTGTCCTTGTTTTCTGTCAGCACCCAATCTACAGCAAACCTCTGTTTCCTTGCCCTCCCCCACCCCACTGCTCCAAATCAACCAACAAAGCCCACATCTTAGAACAGTCTTCCTTCTAACACCCCCTTACCGAGACATCCTGTGATTCTCTTGGTGTATGTTCTCCCTCACTGTGACGAGTAGTAAACTCCACTTATTCAACTACAGCTGTGTTCCCGGAGGTCTTTGGCTGGATTGCAATGACAAGACTACACAGAAACCACAAGACTTCCCCATGTCCCTGTCTCCTCCTTCTCCTCCTTTTTAGCCTGCCTCAAGTATTCTCAGGTGGCTCTGCTGTGACTCTTTTCTCCAGCATCATCTTCTGCCTCTCATCCCCTTTCACCTCAGAACTCTGCATTTTATTTTTCTGCTGCATGGTTTGCGGGATCTTAGTTTCCCAACCAGGGATTGAACCTTGGCCCTCGGCAGTGAGAGCACAGTGTCCTAACCACCAGACCACCAGGGAATGCCCTCTGCATTTGGTATGTTGTTTTTGGGTTTTTTTGGTGGTACACGGGCCTCTCACTGTTGTGGTCTCTCCCGTTGCGGAGCACAGGTTCCAGACGCGCAGGGTCAGCGGCCATGGCTCACGGGCCCAGCCGCTCTGTGGCATGTGGGACCTTCCCGGACCGGGGCACGAACCCATGTCCCCTCCATCGACAGGCGGACTCTCAACCACTGTGCCACCAGGGAAGCCCGTTGTTTTTGTTTTAATTAATCTCAAACTATTTTCTAATTTCTCTTGTGATTTCTTCTTTGACCCATTGGTTATTTGAGATTGTGTTATTTAATTTCCACATATTTGTGAATTTTCCAAATTTCTTTCTGTTATTGATTACTAGTTTCATTCCATTGTGGTCAGAGAAGACACTTTGTACAATTTCAAATGTATTAAATGTATTGAGATTTGCTTTGTGACCTAACATATGGTCTGTCCTGGAGAATGTTCCATTGCAATTGAGAAAATTACATACTCTGGAGTGTTCTGTAAATATGTTAGGGCTTGTTCATTGTTCAAGTCCACTTTTTCCTTACTGATCTTCTGTTTAGTTGTTTTATCCATTTTTGAACATGAAGTACTGGAGTCTCCAACTATTGTTGTAGAAATGTCTATTTCTCTCTGCAATTCTGTTTGGTTTTGCTTCATATATATTGGGGCTCTGTTGTTAGGTGAGTGTATGTTTATAATTATTATATATTTTTGGTGGATTGACCCTTATCTATAAATAATGTCCTTCTTTGTCTCTGATAACACTTTTGGGTTTAAAGTCTATTTTGTCTGATATCAGTATAGCTACCCCAGCTCTTTTTGGTTACTATTTGCATGGAATATCTTTTTCTATCCTTTCACTTTCAACCTATTTATGTCTTTGGATCTAAAGTAAGTCTCTTGAAGATGGCATATAGTTGAATCATTTTTTAAATCTATTCTGCCAATATTTGCCTTTTAATTGGAAAAATTAATGTTTACATTTAATTACTGATAATGAAGAACCTACTCCTGCCATTTTGCCATTTGTTTTCTACACCTAGGTTTTAATCCTCAGTTCCTCTACTACGGCCTTCTTTTGTGTTTAATTTTTTTCTAGTGTGCCATTTTGATTCTCTTCTAATTTCTTTTTCTGTTTTTGTTTTTAGTTATTTTCTTAGTGGATACCTGGGTGTTACACGTAACAGCTTTGGTTGATAACAATCTAGTTTGAATTAACCCAATTTAGCTTCAATAGTATACAAAACTCTGCTCTTATGCAGCTTTGTCCTCCCTTTCTTATGTTGTTATTGTCACAAATTACATGTATATACATTTTGTGCCCATTAACATAGATTTATAATTATTATTTTTGTGTTTGTCTTTTAGTCATATAGGAAAAAAAAAAGAGTTACAAACCAAAAATACAATAGTACTGGATTTTATACTTACCTATGTAGGTACAATTACTGGTGTTCTCTATTTCTTCATATGGTTTCTAGTTACTGTCTAGTGTCCTTTCACTTCAGTATGAAGAACTCCCTTTAGCATTTCTTGCAGGGCAGGTCTACTAGCAATAAAGTCTTTTGGCTTTTTTAAAATCTGGGACTACCTTAATTTCTCCTTCATTTTTTTCATTACAATTTTTATTTTTTTGTTATTATAAAAGTTCTATGCATTTGTGCTTTAAAATGTTAAAAACTGTCCTGTGTATACATTTTCCATTTTTTTTATTGTGATAAAATACACATGACATAAAATTTACCATCTTAACCATTTTTAAGTGCACAGTTCAATGGTATTAAGCACATTCATATTGTTGCACAACCATCACCACCATCCATCTCCAGAACTCTTTTCATTTCACAAAACTGAAACTCTATACCCATTAAGCAATAACTCCTCATTCCCTCCCCCACCTCCAGACCCTAGCAACCACCATTCCATTATATGTCTCTATAATTTTGACTACTCTACTCTAGGTAGTCACCAACAAGTCACACCAGGAACATGGGCCACTATTCCCAAAGCTGACACCAAGTTTTACAATCCTTCTTTCCATGTCCAGAATGTCTTCTGAAATTATCAGAAGAGAGGACACAATGGTATTTTTTTCCCATTACAAATACACACACACACACACACACACACACACACACACACACACACACACGTGAGACTGAAGTAAGTAGTAAAAACTGAAAAGGAGGGACTTCCCTGGTGGTGTGGTGGTTAAGAATCCACCTGCCAATGCAGGGGACATGGGTTCGAGCCCTGGTCCGGGAAGATCCCACATGCCAGAGCAACTAAGCCTGTGTGCCACAACTACTGAAGCCCACGCGCCTAGAGCCCGCGCTCCGCAACAAGAGAAGCCACTGTGATGAGAAGCCCGCGCACAGCAACAAAGACCCAACACAGCCAAAAATAATCAATTTATTTAAAAAAAAAAAGTGAAAAGGAATAAAAAGTAAACCGAGAAAATCAACTCTGTCTCCCACTCCTATCCTTAGTTCTGTTTCCCAGAGGCAACCGCAATTATCAGTTTCTTGTGTATCCTTTCAAATATGATCTATGCATAAAAAGGTATATGTTTGTGTAACCAAAAGTGGGGTCTGGCTGCTCATCGCTCAAAAGCCAATAAAGAGGCAAGGTTGGTGGAAAGGAAAGTTTGCTTTATTTTGGGTGGGGGGGTGGGGTGGGGGTGGGGGAGGGCAGACTCCTGTCCAAAGGCCAACTCCCCCCCACAACAACTGAATGATCAGTGGGCAAGAGCTTTTATAGACAGAGTGAGGGGGCTACATGCAGAAACAGCACAGTCAGCTCTGACAGTCATCTTAAAATTGGTCATGCGGTAGTCTGATCAGCGTCATCTTGATTGTTTTAGGTACAGTTAGTCTTCAGTTCCAGGGTCAGTTTGTTCCCATTTCCTTGAGGCCAATCCTTGGAATTGTGGCAGCTTATGTCATGGCCACAGTCTGATCATCATGTAGTTAACTTCTTCCACCTGGTGGGGGTTTCTGTATCTACAAGACAGCTCACAGTATATGGCTCAGAATATTATCTATAGCCATTGAGAAGGAAGTAAAGGTCCTTAATTATGCTTAATGACTAAACTATTATTATTTAGTTGTTTTTTTTTTAACAAATTTTGTTTATTTATTTAGGCTGTATTGGGTCTTCATCGCTGCACGCGGGCTTTCTCTAGTTGAGGTGAGCGGGGGCTACTCTTCGTTGCAGTGCACGGGCTTCTCATCACGGTGGCTTCTCTCGTTGTGGAGCACGGGCTCTAGGCACGCGGGCTTCAGTAGTTGCGGCACGCAGGCTAAATGTTGTGGCTCATGGGCTCAGCTGCTCCACGGCATGTGGGATCTTCCCGGCCCAGGGATTGAACCTGTGTCCCCTGAATTGGCAGATGGATTCTCAATCACTGCGCCACCAGGGAAGCCCTATTATTTAGCCTTGTTGGACTGTTTTCCTTTGTGTCTGTATTTTCTCACTTCTCTGATTAAACTTATTCTTTGGCTAAAGGTTTTTTTTTTGTTTTCACAGACAAAAGGCAGGCAGAGGACATGAGGGGGAAGGACCATAGGGTCCTGCTCCATTTCATTTGTATTTATCTTCTTAAAGGATAGCACTTTTTCATATTATTTTTTTACTTTAAATTTATTATTTATTTATTTATTTACTTATTTATTTATTTGGCTGTGCCATGCAGTTTGTAGGATCTTAATTCCCCAACCAGAGATTGAACCTGGGCCCTCAGCAGTGAGAGTGTGGAGTTCTAACCACTGGACTGACAGGGAATTCCCTTCATATTGTATGTTGCCTTTTAAATATGTCTTGGGGAGTGTCGCATATTGGTACATCTAGAGCTTCTGCATCTTTTTGAATAGCTGTATACTATTTCATTATCTTAGTTGCAGCATGCAGGATCTCTGTTGCAGCATGTTTAGTTGCAGCATGTGGGATCTTTAGTTGTGGCATGCAGACTCTTAGCTGCAGCATGTGAACTCTTAGTTCCATCATGCATGTGGGATCTAGTTCCCTGACCAGGGATCAAACCTGGGCCCCCTGCATTGGGAGCACAGAGACTTAACCACTGAACCGCTAGGGAAGTCCCAATTTTCCAATATTAATGACAGAACCAAACTACAGATCCAGGAAGCTCAGAAAACACCACATAGGATAAATACCCAAAATCCTGTACCTGGGCATATCATATTCAAACCACAGAAAACCAAAGTCTTGAAAGAAGCCACAGTGGGGTGCAGGGAGACCTTACACATACAGGAAAAAGATAAGAAATATGTTGAACTCTTCAGAAACCATGCAAGCAAGAGGTGCGTAGAGTGAACTATTTTAAGTGCTAAAAGAAAAAAACCATCAGGAATTCCCTGGCGGTTCAGTGGTTAGGACTCAGCGCTTTCACTGCTGGGCCCAGGTTAGACCCCTTGTCGGGGAACTAAGATCCCACAAGCCACACAGCACTGCCAAAAAACAAAAAACTATCAATCTAGAATTCTGTATCCAGCAAAATTATCTTTAGAAGTGAAGGAGAAATAAAGACTTTCCCAGACAAAAACTGAGGGAATGTGTTGCCAGTAGACCTGTCTTACAAGAAACATTATAAAATGTTCTTCAGAGAGAAGAAAAATGATATAGGTCAGAAACTTGCACCTATGTAACAAAAAAGAAGAGCGTTAGAGAAGGTATAAATGAAGATAAAATCTTTCATTTTATTGATCTATTAGTTAATTGTTCAAATAATAGCACAATGTATTGGGAGATTATAGCTTATAGATAAGTGAAATGAATGACAACAATGTTATAAGGGACAGGAAGGAGGGATTCATAATACTTTTATAAGATACCTGCACTATTCATGAAGTGGTATAGTGTATTTGAAAATGAACTTAGATTTGTTGTAAATATATATTTCAAACTCTAGGGAAACCACTAAATATTTTTTAAGTATAATTAATATGCTAAGAGAAGAGAGAAAATGGAATTATATAAAATGCTTGTTTAAAACTAGAGAAGAGGGCTTCCCTGGTGGCGCAGTGGTTGAGAGTCCGCCTGCCAATGCAGGGGACACGGGTTCGTGCCCTGGTCCGGGAAGAGCCCACATGCTGCGGAGCGGCTAGGCCCGTGAGCCATGGCCGCTGAGCCCGTGCGTCCAGAGCCTGTGCTCTGCAACGGGAGAGGCCACAACAGTGAGAGGCCTGTGTACCGCAAAAAAAACACAAAACAAAACAAAAAACACTGCATATTGTACAATGCCATAAAAATGAAATTCTAGAAAAAGCAAAACTAGAGTAGCGAAAAGCACGTCAGTGGTTTCACAGAGCTAGATTTTAGGTGAGGAGATTGATTACAATGGAGAAAGAGGGGACTTTTTAGGGTGATGGAAACATTTTATATCTTAATTGTGGTGATGGTTACATGACTATATACAATTGCCAAACTTATTAAACTGTACTGTTAAAATGGATGAATCTTATTTTATGAAAATTATACCAAATTTCTAAATTGGGGGGAACCTAATCCCCAGAATTCCCCCCTAATCTAAAAATAGGAGGGAAATCTTTTTTTTTTTTTTTAAAAAGGAAGAATTAGGCAACTCAGTAAGAACTGATTTGGAAAGCTCTCCAAAATACATTGTTATGGCTAGTATTTGTACAAGGAAAAAATGGCCGAGTCTGTGACTGTAATTGCATAGAATATCCTTGAAGTTTAACGAAAGAATTGGTATAAGGGCTGTCTGTGGGGAGGGGAACTGGGTGGTTGGGATAAGTGGTGGGCCTTTTTACTTTTTTGGAATTTTTTCTGGGTGCACATAATATCTAGGTAAGAAATAAACAACTAAAGTAAAATAAAACAGTTATAAAAATAAACTGAATTCAGACTCAGAATTTTAAAAAGAGAGAAATGTGACCATTTTTAACAGTCAAATTTGGTAAAGTGGGTTGTACCAGTTATATGAACATACTGCTATGTTAATAATAATATAATAATAACAACAACAACACTTACTGAGTTGTGTCATGTGCCAGGAATTGTTAAGAACTTAATAACAACTTGAGACATACAGAAGTTAAGTAATGTCTCTAAGTTCATACAGCTAGCTGGAAGACATAATGATAAATGTCTAAAGGATGCCTGGATCCTTACAGCATAGAAGGGAGTAAGATGAAGCACAGTGCTTCTCGTGGGAGTAAAGTAAGTGTGACAAAAAAAGAAAGTTTACAGTACTGGCCACTCAAGAGGCCCTGGTCTGAGAGGCTGGGCTGATACATCTAGCAGGCCCCAGAGGACACGTCCAAGGGCCGAAGACCTAAGGATCATGTCGTGGAAGTTACGCCCCAATCAGAGTTCTCTATATTGAGTCAAAGGGAACTACTCCAGGCAGGAGTTTCCAGTCTGACTCAGGAAAACCTGAAGTATGCAAATAACACCTTGATCTCAGATGCTCTGCAATCTAGCAGGGATGTAAGTTTGATGTGTACCTTTCAGCATTTGGAAGAGCCAGGGTAGCAGAGCAGCATTCAGGGAAAAGAGAGAAAGTGGGGGGAAAACTGGGAGGTATAAGTGAGGTAGGGTCTGTGATGGAGTAATCGCCCCCATTTTATCCTGTATATGGCTTCAGGATGGAATAGGCACAGGACAGCTACTGGGTATAACAGGGTTTTTCTTCACGAACCCTGAGAATATCTCCCTGAATATCTCCACAATCTGTTGTCCTCCTTTATCTCCAGACCATCTGGTTGGGAAGCTGAGCTATTTCAAGCCAGTGTCTGGTTTTTGACACTTCACCCAATTGACTAGACCTTTTCCTGGAATCGTTTCCAGGAATCTCTATTTCCACTGCTTCCTTGGGAGACCCCCACTTTACTGATTCCTCTGTGGAAACCAACCAATTCCCTCTAATTTCTCTCCTGCATATCTGAGGACTTGGAGAAGAGTCAATTCTGTCCCCAAGGCAAGGAGATAAGGGGATAGATGGATTAGTGCATTGAGTAGCTGGCTCCAACCATTTTGCAACTTGAGGCTATAGCTGGACTACAGTTAGTATGCACCTGTGTTTTTTTCTAGACTGTACGTCCTTTCTCCTCCAATTTATGAGAACTTTTCTAAGAGCCAGGATCCATGTCTGTCACACCATCCAATCCATCAAAACCGCAAGGCTCTACCTCCAAATATATCCATTGCTCTCTCTACTACACCCACCCTGATCAGGAAGGCAGGAAACTGATAGCAACTCAAATTGCTAAAATTAACCTTTTTTTTTTAAAGGTTAAACTGCTCAAATTTCCATGAGCTCTTTACAGTAACCCCATTTCTTTTTCTTTCTTATTTTTTTTTTCTTGGCTATGCCATGCAGCTTGCGGGATCTCAGTTCCCCGACCAGGGATCAAACCCATGACCCCTGCAGTGGAAGTGCGGATTCCTAACCACTGGACTGCCAGGGAATTCTAGGAAAGTTTAATAAAGGAACTATTAAACTAATAAACTGGTATAGGGAAATACAAGTGCACTAGTGGTGGCCACTATAGGCCTAGAAGGAATGAGGGAGGGGGGCCATTACTAGAATACAGAGACAGAGAGAGCTTTGTGGAGAGGGCTGCCTGGCAGGAACTGTGGCCTTTCATCAAGGGATATAGGTGCCCACAGCAACCCTGCAGATGGGGAACCAGGAGAGTACCCTGATCTCATTCTCCCCTCACCCTCTGATCTCTTACCAGTCCTCCACGTTGGCAGTGCTCCACACTGGCCAAGTTTAATCAGAAATCAGAGGGTCTAGCAGCTGGTTAAACGGTCAACACAGGTCGGCTTCCTGGAGCACAGAGCAGGGTAGAGAATGATAGAGTGGACCTGGAAAGGTAAACAGAACATCATCTTTAACCTGGATTCTTGCAGTAATCTTAACCTATAGTCTGATTTCTTCACAGCTGCCAAAGCAGTCTTTTTTTAAAAAATTGTGGTGAAATATATATACATCACAAAATTTGCCATTTTAACCGTTTTTAAGTGTACGATTCAGTGGCATTAGTTATATTTACAATGTTCTGCAACCATCACCACTATTTCCAAAACTTTTTCATAACCCCAAACAGAAACTCTATCCATTAAGCAATGATTTTCTATTACTTGCACTTCATGCTCCTGATAACCTGCAATCTACTTTCCAACTCTGTGAACTGGCCTATCCTAGATATTTAATATAAATGGAATCATACAATATTTGTCTATTTATATCTGGCTCCTTTCACATAGCATAATCTTCACAAGGTTCATCCATGTGGTAGTATGTATCAGAACTTCATTCCTTTGTATGGCTTATTAATATTTCATTGTATGCATATACCACCTTTTGTTTGTCCATTCATCATTGATGCACACTTTGGTTGTTTCTACCTTTTGGCTATTGCGAATAATGCCGCAATGAACATTATCATACAAGTATTTGTTTGAGTCTCTATTTTCAATTATTTGGGGTTTTATACATTAAGAGTGAATTTTCTGGGTCATATGGTAATTCTATGTTTAATTTTTTGAAGAACCCCACAACACAGTCTCTTAAAAATATAAACTGATGTTGTTAGTCCCCTCCCTAAAATGCTATATTGCTTTCCAATTTCAAAACTTATTGTAAAGTTACAGTAATCAAGACAGTGTAGTACTGGCATAAGGGTAGACATAGATTAATGAAGTAGAACTGACAGCCAGACATAAACCCATATATTTATGGGCAACTGATTTCAGACAAGAGCCCAAAGACAATTCAATGGGAAAAGAATAGTCTTTTCAATAAATAGTGCTCGGACATCTGGACATCGACATGCAAAGAATGAAATTGGACCCCTTACTTACATACACACAGAAAATTAACTCAAAATGGATCATAGGCCTAAATGGAAAAGCTAAAAGCATAAAACTCTTAAAAAAAAAAAAAAGGAGTAAATCTTTGAGACCAAGGGTTAGGTAAAAGCTTCTTAGATATGACACCAAAAGCATAAGCAACCAAACTAAAAATAGATTAAACTTCATCAAACTAAAAGCTTCTGGACTTCCCTGGTGGTGCAGGGAAGAATCCACCTGCCAATGCAGGGGACACGGGTTCGAACCCTGGTCCGGGAAGATCCCACGTGTCGTGGAACAACAAAGCGCATGCGCCACAACTACTGAGCCTGCGCTCTAGAGCCCACGTGCCACAACTACTGAATCCCGTGGGCCTAGAGCCCGTGCTCTGCAACAAGAGAAGCCACTGCGATGAGAAGCCCGCACACTGCAACAAAGAGTAGCCCCCGCTCGCCGCAACTAGAGAAAGCCTGTGTGCAGCAACGAAGACCCAACGCAGCCAAAAGTACATAAATAAATAAATTTATTAAAAAAAAAAAAAAGACTCAGGATGTTCCTTGACACTACAGATCCCCCCTTCACCAGAACACACAGGCTCTCTAAGAGGCTGTCAGAAAGTGGTCAGGTTTCCTGACCACGACAAGTCCATGAAGTCTAGAAACACCAGCAAAGAGACATTATACCATCAGGAATTCTTCCACTGGAAAATAATAAATACTATCATCTATGTTTCCAGACTTTGTGGACATCCTGTATACAGACTAGGACCACTGTCCTGAACAAAATCCAGTTCTGCTCTACTGTCCAGCCCACTCCAGCAGATTCCAGCAGACAATTTATCTTTCAAGGTTTCCAGTGATTCTGACTTTTTCAGAAACCCTCAGGCTATCTGGCAGCTCACATTTGAATTCTAAAGATGGGCCAGGTTCCAGTTCTCGCCTTACATGACTCCTAGGCCTCTGCATAACTCATGTTTCAGTGCCTACCAACATCATAGGACCCTTTAAAAAGCTCTATAGTACACTGAGTTATTTGTAGTGAGGTGGATGGACCTAGAGTCTATCATACAGAGTGAAGTAAGTCAGAAAGAGAAAAACAAATACCGTATGCTAACACATATATATGGAATCTAATTTAAAAAATGGTTCTGATGAACCTAGGGACAGGACAGGAATAAAGACACAGACTTAGAGAACTGACTTGAGGACACGGGGAGGGGGAAGGGTAAAGTGGGACGAAGTGAGAGAGTAACATTGACATATATACACTACCAAATGTAAAATAGCTAGCTAGTGGGAAGCAGCTGCATAGCACGGGGAGATCTGCTCGGTGCTTTGCAACCACCTAGAGGGGTGGGATAGGGAGGGTGGGAGGGAGACACAAGAGGGAGGGGATATGGGGATACGCGTATGCATATAGCTGATTCACTTTGTTATACAGCAGAAATTAACACAACATTGTAAAGCAATTATACTCCAATAAAGATGGTAAAAAAAAATAACCATCTTATGAATGGATAAAGAAGATGTGGCACATATATAAAATGGCATATTACTTAGCCATAAAAAGGAATGAAATCGAGTTACTTGCAGTGAGGTGGATGGACCCAGAGTCTGTTATACAGAGTGAGATCAACTCGATGCTTTGTTATGACCTAGAGGGGTGGGATAGGGAGGGTGGGAGGGAGACGTAAGACGGAGGGAACATGGAGATATATGTATACATATAGCTGATTCACTTTGTTGTACAGCAGAAACTAACATAACATTGTAAAGCAATTACACTCCAATAAAGATGTGAAAGAAAAACAACGAAATAACCATCTTAAATGTGTAGGTACCCAATAACATAGCTTCAAAATACATGAAGAAAAAGCTAACAGAACATAAAGGAAAAATAGACAAGTCCACCATCATAGTTGTTTCAATTTTCCCCTCTCAGTAATTGAACAAATAGAAAAATCAACAAAGATGTAGAAGATTTGAGCAACACTATCAATCAATTTGCCCTAGCTGACATTTATAGAACATTCCACCAGCAACAGCAAAATACATATTCTTTTCAAAAGCATGTGGAAGAGTCACCAAGAGAGACCATTTGCTGGGCCATGAAACAATCTCTATAAATAAAGGATTGAAAAATCAGTATCAGGTCAACTATAGACCTAAACAAGGAAAACAAATAATAAAGCCTTTAGAATATAATATAGAATATCTTTATTATCTCAGGATAAGGAAAATTTTCTTAACACACGAAAGTACTAATTTTGAAAGGAAATATTAATAAATATGTTATATGAGTCAGAAATCCAATAGGAAACAGATGACACACTCAAATTAAAATGGTCTGAGAGGGACTTCCCTGGTGGCACAGTGGTTGGAGAGTCTGCCTGCCAGTGCAGGGGACACGGGTTCGATCCCTGGTCCAGGAGGATCCCACATGCCGTGGAGCAACTAAACCGGTGCACCACAGCTGCTGAGGCCCGTGCGCCCAGAGCCGGTGCTCCGCAACGGGAGAAGCTACCGCAATGAGAGGCCCGCGCACCACAACACATAGTGGCCCCCGCTCGCCGCAACTTGAGGGGGCCCGCGCACTGCAACAAAGACCCAACACAGCCAAAAATAAATAAATAGATTAAAAAATAAAATTAAAAATAAAATAAAATAAAGTGGTCTGAAACAATCTATAAGGATGTTACCATCACTTGGGCAAAAGCAATGAGAGTAAGGAGCAGGTTCAGAATCCCCAAGGGAAAGTTTATATAGGAGACTGTTATTTATTTATTTTTTTTGGCCGTGCTGCATGGCATGTGGGAACTTACCCCAACCAGGGATTGAACCTGTGCTCCCTGCAGTGGGAGCACGGAGTCTTACCACTAACCACTGGACTACCAGGGAAGTCCCGAGGAGACTGTCTTGAGGGGAGCAGTGACTTTTGATTTGAGAACACAGCAGTTTGGGGCTAGGAAAAATAAATACCTACTCTCGTTCTTCACCTTCTTCTGATTTCCTGCAGGGGCACCCCATTGGCCAAAACCCAATCAGGAGCCAAAAAGCAGAGAGCCAATGATGCAATTCCTAGAGGTCAACCTCCCTAGGCAAAGAGCCAGTGGAGAAAGGTGGATAGTGTATATGGAGAGACAAATGCAAGATATCTGGCATATCTGACTAAATAAAAAGTAAGCTCTCTTTCATCAAAAAAAAAAATACAATAAAGTAAGGCAAGACAGAACTGAAGAAAATATCTATACAGCATAAAACCAACAAAGGAACTGTATCCAAAATATATAAAAAACTCTCACAAATCAATAAGAGAAAAACAGAAAACCCAACAGAAAAATGGATGAAAGACTTAAGTAGACACCTTCAGAAAAGGAACTCCAAACAGTCACTAAATATATGAAAAGGTGTTCAACCTCATTAGTAGTCAGGGAAATTCAAATTAAAACCACAATAAGATATCATCCCACACCCAGAAGACTGGAGAAAATTTTGATTTGACGTGACTTACCTAGTGCTGGAGAGACTATGGAACAAAAGGAACTCTCTTGAGCTGCTGATGGGAATGTAAATTAGTAAATACCTTTGGAAAATTGGCATTACATGGAAGATTGAAGATGCACTTACCCTATGACCAGCACTTTCCCTTCTAGGTTTAAATTCAGGGAACTCTTGCACATGTACACCAATAGATACAAGAGTGTTCACAGCAGCATCACAACTTGAATGCCTGTTAATAAGTGAATTAGTAAAGAAATGGAAGTATACGGTGAACTACAACACATCAGAGAAATAAGCAAGTCGTAGGAGAATAGATACAGTGTGGTACAATTTATATAAAGTTTAAAAACAAGACTATATATTCCTTAGGGATATATATATATATATATATATATATATATATATATATATATATATATATATATATATATAAAAGGCCCCTCTGTGCCAGGCATTAACCCTTTATTTGTTGGATTATGGAACAGTTCAAGGGAGGTGGTGTGTGTGTCTTAGAAAGAGGTCAAGGATTTGGAAATGAGAGGAGATATTCAGAGGGTACAGGCCAGCAACTATTTCCCAACCAGTATTAATATATTTCAATATTTTAACAATTGGTACTTATTAATGTTAATACTGGCTTAACATTCGGCCTTAACATACATACAAAGAGGGAATTTAACTGTGCTGGCAACATTCTGCTTATTAGGCTGAGAGATGGGTATGCAATTTTTCAATAAATTATTCTTTATACCTTTTTACATTTCTTAAATATTAACTAATACATTTTAATTTCACTTAAAATATATGTCACAGTTTACAGTAGTAAAAATAAGACGCTTTGCACGGCTTGCGGGATCTCATTTCCCCGACCAGGGACTGAACCTGGGCCATGGCAGTGAAAACCCAGAATTCTAACTACTGGCAACTAGGGAACTCCCAAGACACAGTTTAAAATTTAAGAATGTTATTAATTGCATCATGTTAGTGAGGAGTTATGTGCTTTGTACTCGTTCATCAAGTTGAGATCTAGCTTGAAAACAGAATTTGAGCTCCAGTTTAAGTTAGGTTTTTTTTTTAAGCACTTTATTTCTTCCTAATCACAAAAATTCTAACTCACAATAATAAGGCATCTGGAAAGACAGCAAGCGTTGAGTGGCTGTCAGATGATTCTCTCTGATTAAATTAGACTCAGAAATTATAGACTAATTTATCAACGATGAAAGACTACTTTGGGACTTCCCTGGTGGCGCAGTGGTTAAGAATCCGCCTGCCAATGAAGGAGACACGGGTTCGAGCCCTGGTCTGGGAAGATCCCACATGCTGTGGAGCAACTAAGCCCATGAGCCATAACTACTGAGCCTAGGCTCCAGAGTCTGCGAGCCACAACTACTGAGCCCGTGTGCCACAACTACGGAAGCCGGCACACCTAGAGCCCATGCTCCGCAACAAGAGAAGCCACTGCAATGAGAAGTCTGCACACCGCAATGAAGAGTAGCCTTCGCTTGCCGCAACTAGAGAAAGCCAGTGCACAGCAACGAAGACCCAACACAGCCAAAGATAAATAAATAAATAAATAAATTTTTTTTTTTAAAAAAAGGAAAGACTACTTTGAGTTCCTTAGTATGTTGATGAGCATATCCTAAATTCTCAGGTTGAATATTTCAGTTTGAGAGATGAAAAACGAATAATTGGAAGAGTGTTTTTTTATGTTCTGGTGCAGCATTTGACTATAGTTTTTAAATCCCCCAAAAAGAAAAGGTCATCAATTTCTTATCCTTGAGTGAAGCAAATCATCAAGTGCTAGGAAAGTGTCAATCTCGTGGCAATAGAGACCTAATCACCAATTTGATCTTCTTAAGCATCTTGACATATTAGCCAGTACTTTTATAGTTCCAATATTTATTTATTTTTTTGCGATACGCGGGTCTCTCACTGTTGTGGCCTCTCCCGTTGCGGAGCACAGGCTCCAGGCGTGCAGGCTCAGCGGCCATGGCTCACGGGCCCAGCCGCTCTGCAGCATATGGGATCCTCCCGGACCGGGGCACGAACCCGTGTCCCCTACATTGGCAGGCGGACTCTCAACCACTGTGCCACGAGGGAAGCCCCCAACATTTTTTAAAATTGAAGAATAGTTGATTTACAATGCTGGGTTTAATTTATGCTGTACAGCAAACTGACTCAGTTATACATATATATATTCTTTTTCATTCTGGTTTATCACAGGCTATTGAATATAGTTCCCTGTGCTATACAGTACAAAGTTGTTGTTTATCCATCCTGTATATACTAGTTTGCATCTGCTAATCCCAAGCTCCCAATCCTTCCCTCCCCTACCCGCTCTCCCCCTTGGCAACAAGTCTGTTCTCTATGTCTGTGAGTCTGTTTCTGTTTCATAGATATGTTCATGTTGTGTTTTAGATTCCACATATAAGTGATATCATATGGTATTTTTCTTTCTGACTTACTTCGCTTAGTATGATCATCTCTAGGTCCACCCATGTTGCTGAAAATAGCATTGTTTCATCCTTTTATATGGCTGAGTAGTATTCCACTGTATATATACACCACATCTTTATCCATTCATCTATTGATGGACACTTAGGTTGCTTCCATGTCTTGGCTATTGTAAATAGTGCTATGAACACTGGGGCACATTGTTTCTTTTTTTTGCCACATGCACACAGCATGTGGGATCTTAGTTCCCTGACCAGGGATCAAACCTGCGTCCCCTGCAACGGAAGTGTGGAGTCTTAACCACTGCACCCCCAAGGGAAGTCCTGTTTTTGAATTAGAATTTTCTCTGCATATATGCCCAGGAATGGGATTGCTGGATCACATGGTAACTCTATTTTTAGTTTTTTAAGGAACCTCCCTACTGTTTTCCATAGTGGCTGTACCAATTTACATTCCCACCAATCGTGTATGAGGGTTCCATTTTCTCCACACCCTCTCCAGCATTTATTATTTGTACGAGAGTCACTTAATGCCTTACTCTTCCTCACTGCTCCCCTACCTCCACCCCACCAACCAAGTTCTAGTTTTTTTCCTAAATATTTCTCAAATCTATCCACCTCTCTCCATCTTCTCTATCTTGGCACCACTTTAATTCAGGTCACCAAAATGATCTCTCTCCTGGCCTACTGCAGTAGCCTAACTGGTCTCAAAATATCCGCTCCAAATCCCTTCAGTCTATTCTCATGCTAACCACATTTGGCTTTTCAGCATGCAAATCTGTCACCAGCCTTTAACACATTCGGTGATACTGATGGAGTGTTTAATGTTAGTTGATTACTGTCTGTATTGGTAATTCTTTTATATATTTGAAATTTTCCCTAATAAAAAAAAATGATACCCACACATACACTCACTGTTATGGACTGAATGTTTGTGTTCCTCTGCCCCCCAGAATTTATATGTTGAAGCCCTAACTCCCAACATGATGGTAACAGTAAGCAGGGCCTTTGGGAGGTAATTAGGTTTAGATGAGGTAATGAGGGTACAGCCCCAAGATAGGATTAGTGTCCTTGTAAAAAAGAGACCAGAGGGGGGCTTCCCTGGTGGCGCAGTGGTTGAGAGTCCGCCTGCCGATGCAGGGGACACGGGTTCGTGCCCCAGTCTGGGAAGATCCCACATGCCGCGGAGCGGCTGGGCCCATGAGCCGTAGCCGCTGAGCCTGCGCGTCCAGAGCCTGTGCTCCGCAACGGGAGAGGCCACAACAGTGAGAGGCCCGCGTACCGCAAAAAAAAAAAAAAGAGAGAGACCAGAGAGCTTACTCTGTCTCTCCCTGCCATGTGAGGACATAGCAAGAAGCCTTCTGAAAGCCAGGAAGAGAGTTCTCACCAGGAACCAAACAGGCCTGCATCTTGATCTTGGACTTCCCAGTCTCAAGAACTATGAGAAACACATTTCTGTTGTTTAAGGCACCCAGGCTATGGTATTTTGCTATGGTAGCCCCAGATGACTAAGACACGCACACACTATTCAACAGCTTCCCACTGCCTTCAGAATAAAACACGCCTTACAAGGCTCTACATGCCCCGGTCCCTGCCTCCCTCTCAAGCCTCATCTTATACTGCTCTCCTCCTTCCTCTGCCTTTCAGCTGCACAGACCCCTTCTGGGGTCTCCATCATGTTCCCTCTCACCAAAAGGCCTTTGCACATGCTGTGTCTTCTCACTGAAAAAAACACACAGCCCTGCTCATCTTGCACCACTGAGACAGGCTGGGACCTGGGACCCTTTACTGGAGTGCTTGCACCTAGACAAGCAACAGAATACCAAGAAACTATAAGGGACTATGAACAATAAGATACTAAAAGACGACAAACCAACTGCCACTTCTGAGGAGCCAGGAGCAAAAGCAGGGTACTCTGCATGATCCCAGCACCGCCAAGCGGGTGGGCAGACCACCTAAGCCACTCCTTCAGCCTAACCCACCCATCCACCCCCACCCTCACACCGCTTAAGGAACAAGCCCACCCTCCTCGGAGAGCGAGCAAGGGAACCCGTTACTTGTTTTCCGTCCTTTGTGCTACAGCGTGAGTCCCAATAAAGCCTTGCCTGAATACCTCGTATGGTCTCTTATCAACTTCTATTGATTAAAGAGTCCAAGGACCCAAGTCAGTAACATCAACACCTTCACCTAATTAACTCTCACCTTCAAGTCTGGGCTGAAACATCACTTCCTCAGTGAAGACATCTATTACCACAGTGACCCTATGTCCTGACTTGCCTGGGAAAGTCTCAATCCACACCTGTTCCTCTCAGCCTAATTATCAATCTCTCTCCCTTCATTCTCAAAAACATCCCAGTTTAGGGACTTCCCTGGCTGTCCAGTGGTTAAGACTTCGCCTTCCAATGCAGGGGGTGCAGGTTCGATCCCTGATCAGGGAGCTAAGATCCCACATGCCTCGAGGCCATAAAACCAAAACATAAAACAGAAGCAATATTGTAACAAACTCAGTGAAGACTTTAAAAATGGTCCACATCAAAAAAAAAAATCTTTAAAAAAAAAAAAGCATCCCAGTTTACATGATAAATTACATGGCTACCCAGTCCGTGAGGAAGTCTCACCACTATGTGGGCTACTTTCCCCTGTCACATGTGCTCACAGCTCTTCGTACCTTGCCCTCATTGTACTGAAGTTTATATTTATACATTTATTTGTGTGGATTAATATCTTTGCCCCTCATTAGACTGGGTAAACTTTGGTTGCTGGGACTGTGTCTGGTTTTTTGTTCATTCATGATTTTGTTAACATCTCTCACAAATTACGTGCCTGGTATATAGTAAGCACTCATATTTACTGAATGGATGAATTTCTGTGTCTGACAGGCTAATTTATTGAAATACTCTGTACCCTACCTACCCTCCAATACACTTAGAAGATGGAAGCCTGGCATATGTTCTCCTCAATCCTGCTGGGAGAGGAGGGGAGACAGAGGAGAGAGCACCAGGGCCTCTGAGCTCCCAGGCATAGGAAGGACACAGGTCTGCAGTTTCCATAAGCAGTGGGACCTGTGGCTGGCCCCCCTTATGGGAGCTCCAGTGCCCTGTTGGACCTGAGGGGAAAGTTGGGAGTTCCACATGAACATCAGGGTTCCTCTATGAGCCATGTTGCCTGTTGCTGGTTTTCAGGTAACAGATGACCTCTCATAGATGACAGACTCTCCTCTCCACTCTCCAGAACCAAGGGTCCTCAAGCTAGGACCTACGTCTTATTCATCTCTGTATCCAAAAGCTCATAGCAGGTGCTCCGAATTTGTTGAATGTTAAGTGGGGTAACACAATGCCAAGCTTCAACTATAGAGTCCAGCTCCCTGCAGTGTGCAAGGGCCCCACCTACTGGCCTCTTCAGTAATTGCAGACAGCTTAAGCCAGCTTTGCATGAGGCAGGGGGATAAGAACTCAGTTGTCAGTAGGGGCTTTGCTTTCCCTGCAGCTGTATTTAGTGCCAGGAGCACTGCATTGGACTAGCAATCCCCTAACACACTCAGGAGAACAAAATAAAGTATTAACTCCTCACTTGGGTACAAAAGGCCATTGCTACTGAATCCTCAGACAGTATTAACCTGCCCCTACTTACCACACATCCTCCACCTGATCCATCCTAAAGGCTCTCTTCTCCCACTGGGAACATTTCTTCTTCCTTTCATGGTATGTGCCTTCTTCCCCCCTGGCAGCTGCTACTCTCCTCAGAATCCTGGGCCAAGGTCAGTCTTTTGTTGCTGTCCCCTTGGGGGTGCTACTCTGACCCTTGGTGACAGGACTCAGCATGGTGTACAGAACTGTTCCCATCTCTGACTTCCCCTATTAGACACTGAGCTCTCAGGGAGTTCTATGGCTGGTACATAGTAGGCATTCAAACACTCTTAGTATTTCAGAGCCCCCAAATACTAAGGTTGAGACACCATGATCTAGTTAATATCCACCTAACAGGATTGGGTAGTAGTGAGGATATAACCTGTGAAACATACAGCCACAAAAGGATATTGGAAAGTCTCCTGCTTTGTGTCCATATGAGGTACACTGCAGATGGGCATGAGCCATCATGTGTGTGATTCACTTAACGTGTGGATTTCAGCAACACTGCCAGAACCCATCAGCATAGGTAGGAATTCAGGTCCCTGAAACTAAACAATGAAATGGATAAATTAAATGTGGTATATACATACAATGGAATATCACGCAGCCTTGAAAAAGGAGATCCTGCCACATGTTACAACATGAGTAAACCTTGAGGGCATTATGCTAAGTGAAATAAGCCAGTCACAGAAGGACAAATGCAGTCTGATTCCACTCATGAAATATCTAAAGTAGTCAAAATCATAGCAATCTGTTGCACAACAATGTCAGTGCTAACACTAATGAACTATACACTTAAAAGTGGTTAAGATGGCAACTTTAATGTTGTGTTTTTTTACCACAATTTTAAAAAACTGAGCATTTTCATTTACCCAAGTGGCAAAGATAAACTTGTTTAAGTGTTGGCAAGAGGGCAAGCAAAGAGGTACTTTCATAAAGTGTTGTTGGAACTACAAGTTGGTACAATGGTTTTGGAGAGCAATGATGAACAAATGTTAAATGTACACATCCTCTGACCCAACAATCACTCTTAGACTATTTCCTATAAAAATACCCACACAAATACTCAGTCTCACATATAAAATATCCACTATGGCACTATTTATAATAACAAACACTTAAACAACCTGAACAGCTACCAATAAGGTACTACTGAAAATAATTTATGCTACTTCCATACAATGGGGTCATTAAAAATGAGCTCCAAAGTTATGAAACCCTGCATATAGCAAGCTACTCCATATGTGTGAGGAGAAAGGGGAGAGGATGCATGTAGTAGTACACACAGTGAAACTCTCTGGAAAGAGACAAAAGAATCAAGTCCCAGAAAACGGGGATAAAACGGAAATTTAATCTTTACTTTATACTATTAGATTTAACAAGTACATTTGAAAATGAAAGTATAAGGGGAGGAAAGAAAAATTACCAACTCATTTCTTTTCAAATGCTCTTAGATTAGTGGTTTTCAGCTCTGGTTGCTCTTTAGAATCACCTAGGAGCTTTAAAAAATCTTAACTCCCAGAATCCACCAGAGAGCACCAGGATCTGACTCAACCGATCAGCAGATGGGTCCCTGGGTATCAGTGTTTTTAAAAGATCCCCAGATAATTCTAATTTTCAGCCAGTGTTGTGAAATCACTGATTTAGGCCAGGGTTTTGCAAACTGTAAAACGCCAGATAGTAAACATTATATCCTTTGTGGTCACATAAAGTCTGTCACTTTTTTTTTTTTAAACCCTTTAAAAAATGTAAAAGCATTCTTAGCTCCTGAGCAACACAAAAACAAGCCATGGACTGGATCTGGCCCATGGGCCACTTTGCCAATTCCCCAAGTTAGACTACGCACAGGCTGGTCTATTGCCTGGACAAGGCACCATGAGACAAGGTATCATGAGATAAGGAATAGTCAAGAAGGCTCCACACTGAACCCACAAGTCTGGGCCCCAGCCCTCCAACTAGCAACCAAGTTGTTCTGTTTTGAGTGGAGGTGGGAGAGCTTTGGACTCACATTAATAAAACTCCCAAGATACATTATAAACCAGCCAGCTTATTACTTTTTAGTAAGATGTAGAACTTTTACCATGCAGACTGAATATGTATGTCAGTGTGAAGAGCACATTTTCTTCCTAGAGGCAGTGACACAGAAAACCAGGTTATCTGTGGAACCCAAACAAGGGGAAGCTATCCTTAAGTTACAACTCATCCATAAAGCTAGGGCACACTTTCCCAACACAGGGACAGACCAGCCCCAGAGAACTTGGAGAACTCGTCGACTTTCCTCCCTATCTTACTCTGGCTGAGCACTGCCAACAGTCATCTCCTACAGCTTTATGATCAGCCTGCTTGGCCTAAGAGTCGTATCTCTGCTCACTGTTTTTTACTGTTATCTCCACTGTTACTGAGAATCAAGGTTCTGAAGGGGGCACATCAGTTGCTCCCGTGCACCAACTACAAGACACAATAATCCTGTTAGGATGCTCTCCCAACACCAGTCTAACTCAAGTATTACCAGATAAAATGCTTTGTAATGATTCTTCTCATCCTCTATTTACAGGTTACCTATAAATTCACTTGAATAATGTAACCTAATTCCTACTGAGGATTAAGGTTTTTAATTATAGGTTTTCTTCTTTCACTTTCTTGATCAGTGATTCCCAACCATGTAGGAGTTAATGAAACCAAGAAACTAATTTTGTGTCACCACTGCTACCAAGACAGAAATACCAAGTGATATGTGCTTTTCAGATTAAATTAACGCTATTTTGTTCTCTAAAATGTAAAAAAATAAGATGTAGCCCTCAATTTAGTATTCGACACTCTTAAAGGTCAAGCCAATCAAAAATTGTCTTTGAACAATAAAAAAGTTTATGCTTTCAAATTAAAAAACACATATCGCAAACATTATGTAATAAGAAAATTATAGCAAACGAAATATTCAGACTGACCCGACGGCATTCACACCACACCAGAATTTTGCCTGAAACAAAACAGTAAATTTTATCCGCCAAAGTAGGTAAGTCCATGCTGGCTGAAAACTTCAGTCCTAGACCCCACGAATGAGGTACATAGTTCATGCTTAACAGATAAATACATTAACCAGTCTTAGCCACCCCTCACCAGGGCCCTGAGGGGTAGAAAGGATGAAATGTGGACACAAGCACTCCCATAGACAGAATTCTCCAATTATAAAAATTCATAATGTGACCTTTACCACATCTTGGAAGATAGCTGAGATTTTAATCTGTGAACCCACCTCTGAAAACCACAACAAAAATCAGTAAGAAATAATCTAATGTAAAATATACAAATTTCTCAGTATGAGAACTTCCACAAAACAGGGAGAATGACAACTAAAACAATTTTTCTTAAAAAAGAACACTCCCCTTACCTTGTCCTTGCTACCCAACACTCAAAAACAAATCTGTACAAAACCACAAACACAGAAAAGGACCTTAGAGGATGTTACGACGCAAAGCCTTCAGACCTAATCTAAACTGCTCTCCTCACTGAGACCCTCCCCCGATAGAGCTGAGGGTTCCCAGGTCCACTGGGGAAAGTGAGTGGTCTCAGATCATCACCCCTGCTGTGCTACAGATGGTCCACGGTCACTCGCTGTCAAACTTAACAGAATTGACTTGGACAGAGATGGAGCCTCCCCGGTAACTGCCCCGCTTCTTCTTGGTTTTCTCATGCCGGAAGGATTTGCCTTTGGTGAACTTCAGAACTTGATTGGCTCGCTCCCCCCAGTCTCCGGTTGCACCCCGCTGGTAAGTAGAGACAGGCGGTTAGCACACAGAAGGACAACGCCAGGGCCCTGTCAGTTTCTTCTCCCTGCTCCAGGCAACCCGAACCCAGAGAACCTCCTACCAACCAGAACCAAAAGCTACCCTCTCTCACCCCACCCCCTCAAGAATGGTGAAGACCCTCTCTCTCCTCACCTTGGCGTCAAAGGAATTGTCTGCCACTCGAGCATCCACCTCAATCTCCTCCTCCCTGATCCTTCGGAATGGGGAGGATCCCCTTCGTTCTCCCTGAAGAAGAATGAAGCAGGAAATTCAGGATGGAGTGGGCTTCTGGTCAGGAAGGCCCTCCGGAGCTACACCCACAGCACGTATGCCAGGCCAGGCAAAGGGCTGTCAAGGTGCTTTGCAATTTTTCTTTCTACTCTAAACGCTGGCTCCTGAGAGGAAAATAAGGCAACTTACTTTCTTCCTTTTAGGAAACGTGTTGGGGGTCTGGGGCTTTATCTTCTTGGCTAGAGGAGTCTCTGCCTCCTTAGCAGCCTCATTCTGCTTCCGCTTCTTTCCTGAACCTACAAAACAAAAGGCCAGACTCAGGAGACCAGTTTCCTGTCCCTCTTCCCAGGGTCCCACACTGAGGGCCTCCAACTAACTGGAAGCCAGTCATGGGCCTCGGCTCCCTATCCCACCCCCAAGAGTAGAGCCCATCCTGATCTGGGGGACAAACCCAGGAGGCAGGTTCTTTGGATACAGACCTGGCTTAGCAACTGCCACTGCTGCCTTTTTCTTGCCCCGCTCCTCCTCGTTGCTGTCCTTGTCTGCTTTTCCATTCTGGGCAGTCAGTGCAGAGGTGCCATTGGCCTTGGCGGTTTGTGGTCTTGGAGTGCCCTTGGCCTTGGGCTTCTCCTCTTCCTCCTGCTCACTGGAGTCCTCAGAGGAAGAAGTGCTGCTGCTCTCGGCCTTTGCTTTCTTCACAGAGGCTGGTTTGGAAGGGGCTACAGTTCCCCCTGCCTTCTGTGGCTTCTTTTTGGCTGGCGGTTTAGGCGTCTTCTCGTCCTCGTCTTCCTCGCTGCTGGAGCTGTCTGAATCAGAGCTGCTGTCCCCACCACCCTGAGAGGCCTGCCTGGCAGGCAAAGACGGAGCTGCTTTGGCCATCACCTTGGACTCAGGGGTGGCTCCAGTCTTCTTCGTCTTCTCCTCCTCACTAGCACTGCTCTCCTCCTCGCTGGAGGAGCTATCAGCCTTTCTGGTCAGAGGCTTCTGGCCAGTGGCTGCAGGCTGCTTGGGAGTTGTAGCTGGCTTAACCGCAGACTGCTTGGGAGTGGCAGCTGGCTTACCTGAGGAATTCTTGGTGGTACTGGCTGGCTTAGCAGGAGCTTCATCAGAACTGTCGGAGTCTAGACAGAGAGGATGGAGTGAGTATCTCCCCACATCAGACTGAGGGGAGCCCTTGGAGCTCCCACTGCCCTGAGGGCCTCCTATGCCTTACCTGAGCTGTCTGAAGAGCTCTCTGCTGCCTTCTTTGCTGGAGCTGGTTTAGTAGTTGCTTTGGAGATGACTGCCTTAGCTGGGGGTCTCTTTTCTTCCTCAGAACTTGAATCTGGAGAGAACCTATGGCATTAGGCTGGGTCCAGAGTCCCAATCCAACCAGGGGCAACGAAAAGAAGGATGCAGGGAGTTCCCTGGTGGCCTAGTGGTCAGGATTCCAGGCTTTCAGCGCTGTGGTCCGGGTTCAATCCCTGGCGAGGGAACTGAGATCCCAAAAGCCGCGCGGCACAGCCAAAAAAAAAAAAGCAGAAGGGACAGAACCATTTCCCTCCCTACTCCTCAAACGCTCCCCAGACCCACTCACCACAGGTGATGACTCACCAGACTCGTCGCTGCTGTCCTCACTGCTCTCCACAGGCTGCTGCTTCTCTGCAGCTTTCTTGGGAGCCTGAATTCCCAGGGACTTCTTGGGTGGGGGAACAGAAGGCGGGGGAACTGAACTATAGGGACCTGTTTAAAAGGGACAGTGTGGTGGTTTTAAAATATATACACAAATTCTTTGATACTGCTTCCTTCTAGAAATGGAGCTTAATTCCCTATCCCTTGAGGGTGGGCTAGGATTAGGGACTCATTTCTAACAAATAGACTACGGCAGAGATGATGGCATGCCATTTCTGAGTCTAGGTTATAAAAGGCAACGTGGCTTTCTCCTTTCTCTGGGAGAAGCTGGCTGACACATGCCAAGGTCCACGTGGTGACTGCAGAGGTCCTCCTGCCATTGGGCCCTGGTCACAGACGTCCAGCTTGACTCCCCGTGTCCAGTCACCTGGTTTTTTCTTCATGGGTTTTTTCTTCTGCTCTTCCTCCTCCTCCTCCTCACTGGAGGAGTCCTCACTGCTGGAACTCTTTTGGGCAGGAGTGGCAGCTGCTTTCACTGGGGCCTTGGCCACAGCTTGCTTTTTAGGTACAGTCTGCATCACACAGAGAAAATCAATTACCACAGGAAAATACTGACCCAACCAATCCTGCCATGCGATGGAGACCCCCCAATTACCAACGTCCCCAGTCCCTTCTTTCCTGCTAGATATTAAGGTCCATACCTTCTTAGATACGGCTGCTGCTTTCCCCTCCTCTGAGTCATCATCACTGCTGCTGCTGCTACTGCTGCTGCTGCTGTTACTACCAGCTGCTTTGCCATTGACTACTTTAGGTGCTGGACGAGCTGGTATACCTAAGAAAAAAGAAATAATGTAAGCGAGTACAAAGACATCTTTCGGATCCACCATGGGCAGTGGTGCCGCCGCCAAGATGCAGATTTTCAAGAAGACCCTGACAGGGAAGACCATCACTCTCAAGGTTGAACCTTCAGATACAATAGAAAATGTAAAGGCCAAGATCCAAGATAAAGAAGGAATCCCTCCTGACCAGCAAAGACTGATCTTTGCTGGCAAGCAACTGGAGGATGGCCATACCTTGTCTGACTACAACATTCAAAAGGAGTCCAAAGGCTTCCCTGGTGGCACACTGATTAAGAATCGCCTGCCAATGCAGGGGACACGGGTTCAAGCTCTGGTCCGGGAAGATCCCACATGCTGCAGAGCAACTAAGCCCGTGTGCCACAACTATGTGCCCGCTCACCTAGAGCCCATGCTCTGCAACAAGAGAAGCCACTGCAATGAGAAGCCCGCACACCACAACGAAGAGTAGCCCCCGCTCGCTGCAACTAGAGAAAGCCCGTACGCAGCAACGGAGACCCAACTCAACGAAAAAAAACCTAAATAAATTAAAAAAAAAAAAAAAGAGTCCATTCTTTATCTGTGTGGAGACTTCGTGGTGGTGCTAAGAAAAGGAAGAAGTCTTACACCGCTCCCAAGAAGAACAAGCGTAAGAGAAAGAAGGCTAAGCTGGCTGTCCTGAAATACTGTAAGGTGGATGAAAATGGCAAAATCAGTCGCCTGCGTCAGGAGTGCCCTTCAGATGAATGCGGTGCTGGAGTTTCCACGGCCAGCCACTTTGACAGACACTATTGTGGCAAATGTTGTCTGATCTATTGTTTCAAGAAACCAAAAAATAAGTAATTGTATACTGGTTAATAAAAGACAAGAACTAATGAACAACGATAAAAAAGGAGTATCAAAACATTAAAAGGCCATAAAAACCTCCTTCCTATTAGCACAGAACTTGGGAGTCTGTCAATTCTCTTGCCTCTGGAGGAAGCATGAAGGAGAATGCTGTGGTTTACTACATCAAAGGATGAATTTCTTGCCCAATTTCAGGAATAAACCTGTCTTCCAAAAAATGATATGATGCAAATTATTTGAATATGCCCTCTGAAGTCTTTAAAACATGTTTTCCCTCACTGCAGACTATTTCTGTAGTTACTAGTCCCTAACAATAAAACTTTTTACTTACTAGGAAAATGTTTCTTTTTTTAAAAAAATGACACCAGTCAATACTTCTAGTTCAACATCCAGTGCCATTTCACTCCTGTGCTGAATTAAGGAATTTTCACATCAGTCCCCAGGGCAACCTGGTCCCCAGTCCAGCCTCCTAGGA
Organism: Stenella coeruleoalba; assembly: GCF_951394435.1. NCBI lineage: Eukaryota > Metazoa > Chordata > Mammalia > Artiodactyla > Delphinidae > Stenella > Stenella coeruleoalba. The sequence goes on from NC_137162.1 coordinate 26,353,754, forward strand.
ACATAAACAATACCTGGTTTGGCTAGGGCTTTAGCCTGAGCTTTAGCTGCCACGGGTGTTGTCTTTGGTTTCTGGTTCTTTGGCACCTCATCTTCTGAGCTTGAGTCAGAATCAGAATCAGAGCTCTTGGCCTTCTTAGGAGGAGCTTTGACTGTCTTGGCTTGGGGCTTAACTCCCTTCTGTGAGAAAACACACAACCAGGAGAATCAGCAAGAGTTTCAGGGCACCCAAAGGACATCCTAAGGTAGAAAAGCTTCCTAGGTGCCCCCTTTTTTAGGCCTTGTCGCTGCCACTCCCTGTCTAGAGTTCCCTGTACCTGTCCATAAAACATATTCTCTTACTCTTGGAGTCCCTGACAGTATCCCAGAGAAACCCAATACTGCCAGGCAAGCAGAACGGGTTGAATTTCCTCTAGATTCAGGGCTCAACTTCAACCTCACATAATCCTTCCCAAACCTCATACTTCTACAACCTCCCTGAAAAACCATGTAATCACCTATTGTATACCTAACACCATCAAGCTAAAAACCAAGATTTTAGTTTCTTCTTTCCAATCCCTTAGCAATCCCTTTCCTTCTCAAAGTTGCAAACCTGGACAGGCTTTTTCTTTTTGTCCTCCTCCTCCTCATCACTGGATTCTTCACTGCTGCTGCTGCTCTCTGATGCCTTGACTGCAGCCTTTCCAGGATGCTGAAGCAGACTGGCCCGCTTGGCAGGTACAGCTGAACAAAAGTACAGGTCCCAGTAAGAACCAGAAATTTAGCACAGACAGCCTCCAAATCCTTTTCCTGGAACCACAACTCCCTGCTGGGTCTTACCAGCTTTCTTAGCGGGAGGCCCTTGGGTTTTTTCCTCCTCACTGCTGTCCTCACTGCTGTCACTGGATGAAGTCTTCTTCTTAGCCTTCTTAGTCACTGGTCCATTTGCCTGTAACTTCCGCTTTGGGGCCTTGGTGGACCTGTTGGGGTAGATTAGGCTAACTCCTGGGGAATCAGGACCTTCCCAAACCAAAGAACACAGTCCAGCCTACTTGGGGGGAGAAAACAGCCACACTAGCACAGAGGATACTTACTTGAGCCAGAAACTATAGATGTCCAAGAGGGAAGAGGCATTGGCATCCTGCTGGGTCTGTAAGAGAAAAGAGAGCAGAGTAAGAAATTTTTAATTTGATATAAATGTTACATCTCTGTAAGACTTCTCCTACTTGCATAAATTAGGAGAAAAATATTCTATTTACGTATTTCCCAGTTTTTGGTATCAAAAACTTGGGCTATCCCTGTAGTCTCTGGCACCATCTATCTATTCCCCCACCTGTCAATCCTATTTATCAAAGCCTTTAAAAACATACATTCCCTTTACTCTATCAGTGTACTATCTAAGAATTTATCCTTACCCATGAAACAAACATCTACACAGGAGGATGATTGCGGCAACGTGGTTTATAATTCCAAATCACTGGAAACCATCCTCCAAGAGAAGACTAGTAAAAATCTATGTTACGTATTCAGTACATAATTGCATTCAGCTATTACACTGATATAGATTATAAGTTGGTAACCAAAAAGTGGCAAGGCGTTACAGTATATACAAAAATACTGGCTCAAAGTTAGATGAGTAGATGTGAAACTCACCTCTGCCAATTATTAATGTGTGACCCCGAGCAAATCACTTAATCTGGGACTTCCCTGGTGGTGCAGTGGTTAAGAATCCACCTGCCAATGCATGGGACATGGGTTCGAGCCCTGGTCCAGGAAGATCCCACATGCCACGGAGCAACTAAACCCATGTGCCACAACTACTGAACCTGTGCTCTAGAGCCCTCAAGCCACAACTACTGAGCCTGCATGCTACCACAACTACTGAAGCCCGTGCACCTAGAGCCCGTGCTCCACAAGAGAAGCCACCGCAATGAGAAGCCTGTGCACCGCAACGAAGACCCAATGCAGCCAAAAATAAATAAATGAATAAAAATTAAAAGAAACATAAGTCATTTCATCTTTCTGAGACTGTTTCCTTCCCTGTAAGATAGATGACACTACACATCTTATTAACTTGTTGAGAAGATAAAAAATAATGCATATAAGGGGCTTAGCATCTGGAAATAGCATCTTGCCCTTAGTAAACCCTCCAGAGATTAGTTTTTGTCACATAAAAAAGATTTCTGATTCTGAAAGGCCCAATTCCATCCAGCCCACTCTCTGCAGCCTCCCTAACAGTCAAAACAGTTCCAATATGAAAGCAGCTGTATCAGATCACATGGCAGGCTGCCCCAGCTTAAGGCAGCCCTTTCTGAGGCCGATCTGACTCTCAACTTGCATAGCCTGATTCTACCACAAAGAACAAGCCTACCTTCTTAGTCAAAGACTAAGACCACTAAGGACTACCATACCACTCCACTCTACCCTCAAGGTGTTTTCTCATGCAGTCATGTCTTTCCTTGAGATGTAGATTCCAAACCTTTCACATTCCTGGTCATCTTCCTTTTACTTGTTTTTTGGAACATCCTAAGGTACAATAACTAAGATAACAGCTTTCACTCACTGATGCTTCCTGAGCACCAGGCATCGGTACTGCCACTTTGTATATGTACATATCATGTTACTCACAAAAATCCTATAAAGTGGATGATGACATCCCCATAGAAGTAGAAACAGATTCAGGGACGTTAAGCAAGCTGCCTGGATTATACATTTCAAAAATGGCAGAGGCTGTTCCCAAACCTAGACTTGTCTGATGCCACAAGTCAAAGATTCAAGCCAACAGCTATGCCTGCTTTGTAGAGAGAACTATGATGCTCAATCCTGCTTCAGTAAAACGAAAAGCAGAATCCTGCCTCTACTCGTTCATTTTCTTCTTTAATAACAAAAATCCCAGCCTTCATTATTTCTAAAGCAATTTTACTTATCTTTTGAGTCCCGGGTAAATTCGATTGAGAGTTAAGGTCAAGTCACGCTCGGCATCAGCCAACATAAAGCCCAAAGAAAGAACCAGGAGCCTCCAATGCCTCCGGTGGGGCACGACGCTGCCGCCTCGCCGCACTCCGCCAGCCACGTGACCTAGGCCACGAGGTTCCCACGCGGCCACCGCCGCCCCACTCACCAGAAAAAAGCAACAAAGCTCAGCGCCATATAGTCAGACATCGTGGAAGAGACGCTGAGACTCCAGGCTTTCCGGCCACCGCCGAGTGCTCGGCACAAAGGCCTGGCAGACACTGGGCTGGCGAACCCCACAGACCTCCCTACCTGCAAACCTAAGCATGTCAGGGCCCGGAGCCCTGTGGTCATCCCACCCCAGCCCACGAATCATGCCCGGGACTCACAGCGCCTGTTGCCTTGGCGAACTTGTTGGCCACGTCCGAGAGCTGGTTATCGCGCAGAAAGCCGAGCACGAGGGGATACAGGTCGCTGGGAACCACGCGGCGTAAGCCGGCGTCCGCCATCCTCTCGGCAATACGCGTCACTACCGTTGCCGACGCACGCGACTCAGGAACCCGGAAGAGGAGGGGTAGGGGCGGACCCGCGTGACGCCATCGTGCCGCGCAGGGCACGGCGGAAGGGGCGGGCGCACTCCGCAGAGCAGCCCCGCCCACACCTCGGAGACAGGGTAAAGACGAAATCTACTAACGCTTTCCGGTCCCGCGAGTGTCGCCATCTTGGTAAGGGTGGAGCCCGCCGGTCTGCTTTGTGAAGGCGGAACCCTGACGTCAGGGGCCACGCCCTCAGCCACGGCGGGAAAACTTCGGATTTCCCGCGCCCTGCCTTTTTGATGGAGCCACCTTTTCTCAGTGCTGCGGTTACCCGCGCCCCTGGCATCTGGATGCCAGAGTAATGAGTGGGCCGGGGGGCCCGAGCTGACCTTGAATTCCTCTAAACTTGCTCACATGATCTCCCAACCTACCCTATTCGCGCTGCCCGTGGACTCCCACTCTTCATCTTCACTGCCTCCAACACCCTGGGAGGCCCTTTCTCAAGATACCACCCCAACCTCTGCATTCCCATCTCTATTACAGCGGACACTTCAGATTATCTGTGGTAGTGGTGAGGCGCTGACCTTCAAAACTGCCCCTACCTCAATCATGACTTGCCCATGAGACAACCCTTTCCTCTTACATAACACAGCCTTAGGTCAGCTCCATGAAGGGAAGAAGGGGTTGTGCACCAAACCTGAGTGACAGCAGCAATCTCTTCAAACCTATAATCCTGAAAATAACCCTTCTACCTCCTGGGGACAGCCCACACTATGAACCCTCCCTGTGGAAAAACTAGAAAACCCCTCAGCTGCCTCTCCTTTTGTCATGAGTACTCAAATTTATCAATCAATGCTCAGGCCTGCCAAGTTAATTCCAAGTTCTATCTTATGTCAGTTCGTATTAGCAAACAGCAATCCCTTCAGTCCTATGCACTACCCCTTGACTATTTCCCATTCATGCCCCTCAGGGAGGTAAGGATCCACTTTCTCAAGGGACACACCTCTCCTTTGCCTTTCTCAGGCATTCCCCTGTCCTTGGTATATAATTCCTACAACTCCCTCTTCCCCAAAGGTCTATCCACCTGCATGCATTCTTTAAACATCTGAGAACCTGCTGAATGCCAAGCATTGTGCTCAAGCTATTACGGTCCACATACACACAAGTCTCGGTTTCAAAAACCATTATTTGCAACAGTGTGAGCGTCCTCTGGGTCCTTGATATTAAAATTCCTTCCTGGACCAGTAGCACCACCTTTGTTGGAAATGTAGAATCTCAGGCCCCATCCCAGAAGTCAGAATCTGCATTTTTAAAAGATCTCCAGATGATTCAACTGCTCTTTTAAAGTTTGAGAGGCACTCCTAGATGACTGATTTCACTTACAACACTCTTGAGGAGCAGTTTCAAGTGGTCAGGATTCTACACCTGACCAAAGAGGGGTCCTAGGAATTAAATGGAGGTAAGCATGTCCCTGTTGTGTTCAGAGAGAAAAAGTGACTTGTCTGGCACTACCACCATAGAAAGAAGCACAACAGCACTTGGCAGTTCCCTCTAGTTCATGTTTATTAGTCTGCATAGTGACTTCGATTTTCCAAACACTGGGGGAACCCCTCAACCCCATCCTTCTTACATAGGAATGCAAGTTAATGTGTTTCAATGCCTATTATAAAAAACAAATACCACTTTAAAAAAATCTGATTTAACACATTTTTATTTCACTTTTTTCCATTTCTTTATAAAACAGTCATCTCCTCACTAGCAGCTGTCTCCCCTAGACTGGGGGAGGGAATGGAGGAGGTTGGGCACCTCCAAAGAAAAGGGGGTGGGGGAGAAGGGCCCAGGGTTACCTCCTGAGGTTCTTCTGGGCCTGTTTCAACAATGTGTCAAAGTCAAGAGAATCAAATTTGCTCTTTACAGGAGCAGGGTCAAAGTCTTCCCGGTTGGAGTCTATAAAGGTAAAGAGAGACAAACATCAAGGTCTCTGAGTACACCTCCCAACCACAGCGTCCTCAAGTGGCCAGCTACCTCTCATGTCTATAATGCATGGAGCTAAAATCACCTGGATATTAAGTCAAAAGACAGGTGAGCACCCATTTCTCCTCTCATCCCACCCCTTAGGCTCTTCACGTGTCAGAGGAAGACAAGTCTGCCTAGCTAGCGCCCCTCTCAAAAGCCTGGGGACCTTTTGAGGGAGGAGATGATACCAAAGGCTCAGGGCCTCCCTCCACTCACCAAGATCAGAATAGCTTCTCTTGCAGAACTGCCTGCGGCCCCCAAAGCAGAGATCAAAGGGCTGTTCATCTGCTTGCCTCAGCTTGTGGCCACTCTCAATGGCTGCAAATGCCTCCTCAGCATAGCGATAAGTGACGAAGCCATAGTTGTCACTGGTGGGGAGGGTGAGACAGAGGCTGACATGGCTATTTGGGCACATGCCATGGAGAAGAGACAGCTCGCCAGGGTACAGTAATGGACTGGGGTGGTTCTTCTCATTCCCCAAATTGCCAACCCTCTAACTGTAGAAATGAAGGTGCCTATATTGCCTAGGACACCAGAGCAAGGGGGGAGAAACAAAAAGCATCAAGATAGATAATGAGACAGGACATCCTGACCTTAGGGCCCAACCTCACCCTTGGACACGGAAGTGGATGGTGCACTCCTCAATCTCTCCGAAAACAGAGAACCTCTGTTTCAGCTCTGACCTAGTCATGCGACCAGGTATCTTCCCAATGAAGACCACTCTTCTCTCTTCCTATGTTAGGTCAAGGAAAATTGACACACTATGAGCCAAGGCCATAGCTGCAGACGGCTCTCTGAGCTCATGTCATGGCTCAGGGACAAGCCCTCTCCTCCCAGGAGCTGTTCCTCTACTCACTATTGCACGCTCCTTCTGCAGAACTCTCTGCCTTTGGTAATGGTCGTGTGAACGATAAGAACTGTACCTGACAAGAGAAGAAGGTGCCATCAGTGCCCCAGACATTACGCAGCTCAAGTCTCAGAACTCTTAGGCACCTGCACCCCAGATGCACCGACTCCCTGAAAACACGCTCACCGCCGCCTCCTGTCACTTCTCCGGCGAGGAGATGGAGAGCGGGACCGACTTCGGGAACTAGATGATGAGGATGAGGAAGACGAGGAGGAAGATGAGGAGGAGGAAGAGGAAGAGCATCTTCGGGAACGTCCAGAGGAACTGCAACTGGACCTGGAGAACAAAGGGGCACACAGGAATGCTGGGAGCAGTGCAGGTATATTCTACTTACCTCACCTTGGCCCCAGCCCTGCCTCCCTGTCAGGAAGCTCAGGACCAAAGGCAAAGCAGAGCAGAGGAGATCTAGAAGAACTCTTCGCAGATGACCAAACTGAGAACCTCATGAACTTTAGATGTTCTAGAGTATTTGGGCACAGATCATATTTATTTTCAATTATGCAATTAAAAATAGAAAAATATTTAACAAATCAGAAAGAATAAAAATAACGGAGACTCGGAGATAAAAGGCTGGGCCCTAGGTCTTACAATTAGCTGCGGGTGGGGAGCGGGGCAGGCCTGGGTCTCTGGGATCCTGCTCCCCTCATATGTCTCATAGGAGTACTATGAACACGGCATTTAGGGGATGTGCTAGACCTGTAGTAGGGGACATTTCTGAAGATAAGCTTCACCATCAAAAACCAAGAATTCTTCATTGATTAAGTGGAAAAATTTGGGTCTATTACTGAGAAAAAGGTACTGCCAGAAAATAGCTGAGGCCACAGTGACACTCAAAGGAACTGTCCCAGACTGTTTCCTCAACAGATGATTAAAGGAAGGACTGTTTGCCATTAACAACCCACTAGACCACCATCCCACATACTACCGGGAAAATAGCAGAAATAAGGACTGATACAGTATGCAAAGGAATCAACGTGGTCAAGATCAAACCCTAATTGTCTCCCCAAGGCAGGTCTCCAGGAAGGAGGAGACCTCAGAGATATCCCAATCTCCAACAGGGGATAGAAGCTATCTTCTCAGAGCTTGCCTCCTTCGAATCCAGTAAAGGGGGAGAAGACAAAAGCCAAAGACAGAAATAGAAGCCTTACTGCCTGAAAGTATCGATGTGCTAAAGCTTTCAGAGTAAACCAGAGGAGAGAAATTCCAAAGTGGAGAGAACCTAACAGGCCATCAGAGCTCACCTTCGCCACCTCTTGTGTGGGGGGGAGAGGGACCGGGACCGGGACCGGGATGAGGAAGACGACGATGAGGATGAGGAGGAAGATGCTTCGCTGGTCCGGTTGGACCCAGAGCTGACAGAACGGTTGCTGCGGCCACGGCGGCCTTGCCAGCCCCGGCTTGGGGGGCTGGCTGACCTGCAGGCTTTTCGATAACAGCGCATTGACTGCTGCTTGGCTGAGGGATCAGGGAGAGTCCTAGTGTTCGTGTCATTCCGGCAGGGTGAGGCCTCAGGGGACAGCAAGGTGGATGGGGCAAGGCAAGGGGCTGGGGGATCTGCCTGATCATTGCTAGTCCTGTGATCAAGTGGCTTCTGGGAGGCAGCTGTGCATGGGGGCAGCGGGGTGGCTGGGCCCAGGGACAAGACAGGTTTGATGGTGATATCCTGATGGCGTTTGACATTCCATCGGGAGCCCACCTCTGGAATGACTAGGGCAGGCGTCTTTTTTGGGGGGGTCCTGCTCCGGACACAATAGTCATGGTCCCCAGAGCCCACATGGACTGGACTAGGGCCATGGACCCCTTCTTGGAGGCAGGCTGCAGCTGGATGTTTGGCCTCTGTAACTCCTTCAGGCTTCAGGGTTCCCTCCTGGGCGGTGGACTTAGGAGATTTGGCTTTGGCCAGCAGTGAGACAGCAGCCAGGGGCTTCCATAACTGATGGGGAGGGGTAGCTGGAGGGGTGAGCCCTGTGAGGGGAGGGAGGATGGAGATAGCAGGATGAGATCCGATTCTACACTTCTAAACACTGTGAATATAGGCTCCAGGGATCCCCACTTCATCTCACAGAGTATACTAACAATGATCAACAGCCCAACTTCTCCCACTGTTAAAACTGCTCCTTCCCCTGAGTTCCCCATCTTGGAGACCAGCAGTAGACACCCAACCAGCTTTGGTCCTCCTGAACTGTTCAACCTCTCACTGCCCAAACCTAGCTGGTGGCCAGGTCCTGTCTGTCCTACCTCTTCATTCTTAGACACACCCCCTGTCCTCAGAACTGCCTGACTTCTGGGCTGCATCTTGCCTGAACTCATGTAATTGTCTCCTAATAACCTCCTACCTCGGGCATCACACCTGTCCACCTGTCTTCTACATTCCTGCTGGTGGGAGCACCCAAAAACCAAACTGGTAACGTTTTTACAATTGCTTCTTCACTGTACAGTATAAAGTCCAACCAGCTTAACATGGCAGTCAAAGTTCCCAGAACCTGACCTCCTGCTTTCCACTCCAGCTTTCTCTCTTCCTTTAGCTCTGCCCAGCACCCTGATCAACCACTACACTCCAGCCAAAATGAACCACTCACAATTTCCCAAAACATACCGGGCTGGCTTTGCTTCTCCAGCTCACTCAAACCATTCCATCTACCTAGAATGCCCATAAACCTACCTGATTGGTATCAGTGATTTTCTCAAGCCTCCACTTTGAGGATTACCTTCTATATAACCCTACCCTGACTGTCCCTCTTCAGACCCCACTATAAGCCACACAGGCTTCTTTAACACACAACATCTGATACTCAACATGCTCATTTGTTTACACATCTGACATCTGCCCCCTGGACTGTGAGAACCTCAAGGACGAGGATCAGATCTCTGTATCCCCAACACCTACACACACTTGGTGCAGAGCAGGCTCTAAAAACATTTGCTGCATAAACTAATCAAAGGCAGAGTTCCCCACCCTGAACCCACCTGCCACGTTGGCCAGTTCTGGGGCTTGTAACCGGTCTAGGGGCCTCTTCTCCTGGGGAGTGTCAACGCTGCTGGCGGGGGGAAAAGGGAAAGCCTGGTTCATTGCCTCCTCAACATCTTGTACATCTGCTTTGCTCACAAAGCAATGGGAGAGGGGTGCGTGCAGAGAGGAATGGGGGGCACAAACTGCCCCAATCATTCTCCTCCAGCACAAAAGGGGTCTTAGTGACTGAACTTTATGTAGGTTGGGTCTCAATTCAGCTCTGCCCAATTCCTGGATGACCTTGAATACCCCCCACCTCCTCCAAGCCAGGAGCCTCTCGTGCCCGGCTCAAACCAACCCAAAATCAATGTGGAGGAAAATATGCTTGGCAAAACAGGATGGGGTATTGTGAACATGAAAAAAAAAAAAAGGCCTCTTGGTGCTGGAAGAATGGGGAACAAGGAGGTCCAGGATGCCTGTGCCCTCCAAGGAGTCAGGGGAGCCCTAGCCATGAATATCCTCCCCCACTTTTTCTTACACCATTACCAGTGCTGAGCAACCTTAACGCCTGTTAAATAAAGGAAAGAAATCCCCAAAAGCACGAGTTGCCAGAAAATAAAAGGCATCACCATTTGGAACCCCAGACTGGAATAAGCCAGAAAATGGTACATATATATCCTCCTCCTTCACCACTCAAGACAGTACGCTGTAGTGATGGGCTGAACCGGGGGTGGGGAACAGGGAAAGACTAGAGCGGACTAAATGTCCCTGTAACAGAGGCATCCAGCTGACAGTCCTGGAGTACCGGCCGGCTGCTGACCAACAGCTGGTAGGGTAACTCACTCATGTCCCCATACTTACCCTGAGTTTCCTACAGCCAGGCTGTCAGCAGGAGCCGGGGGAGGGCACTCCTTTTTGGCTGCAAAGAAACCATATTAGTTAAAAGCCCAACCAGATGTTCCATACTGAGGAGGTGCAGAAGGGCTGGCTCTGAGACCCAAAGGAGGAAAATCCATTTTGCCTACATACTCCATTTGGGTCTCTCCAGAGAGATCCATTCTCCTCCAGTGGGTACCCAGGTATATTTTTAATCATGTCTCTCCTCTGCTCAGAAACAAGCACACTCCCCACTAAATCTGGGGAGTCCAAACTTCTAAGCCTAGCATTCCAGGCTCTACATAACCCACCTAACTAACTTCCTAGTCTTATAACCTACTCTTGATCTACACTTATATTTTCTATTTTGCCTTGTACTACCGATACCTGTTACCAATTCAGCAGTCATTTCTGCAAATTCTTCTCCCCAGTCAGACCATAAGCTCATCTGAGAACAGGACATAATATCTCCCGCAGCACCTAGATCCATGCCTTGTACTGAGAAGCTGAGCTATCCATTGCCTTTCAAATACATGCGATCTTTCCTATACCTCTGCCTTTACTCATCAGTCTCTGAATTCCTGTCTTCCAAGCCTCACCTGGAGAGCTACCTCCCCAAATAACCCAACACACTTGAATCTCCCGATCCATCTACTCTTTATAGTTCTTGCCATGCTGTACCCACCACTCTCCCTGGCCTTAGATTGTGTCACAGGTAAATCTTGTCTTCCCATTCCAATTAGGGGGCTACTCTAGTGGCTGAGACTCCCCTTCTCCTTCCCCCCAGTTTAAGCAACTACAGGGCTAGGCCCAAAGGAAACATCAACAAAAAAGGGTTGGAGCAAAGCTACCCAGGTTTCCTCACCTTCTGATTTCTCAAATTGCTCCAGCAGACTGGACAGGTCCGATGCCTCAATTCCTGTGGAAGCATACAACACAGCCCCTATCAACTGAGTACACAGGTCCCAGAAGTCCCAAATCACCTCACTTCTTCCCTAGGTTCCCCATGCTCACTGTACTAAGTAAACCAAGGCAGCAACACAAAGCAGAAAGAATCAAACCAACCCAGACTTCTACCTCTCAAGAACTCTCCAAAGAAATCCAACAAAGGCCAGCCCCATCAAGGTAGTTTATCCTGTTTTATGGAGGACACTCCTCACACAACCCCCATGCCATTCTTCACACCAACGGAACTGTGTGGCACTCACCAATCTCACTGATGAAAGCCTGTACCACATCCTCAGGACCCTGGGTACGTGGGGTAGGCAGAAAGGACAGTGTCCTTAGACGCGCTGGGTGGACAGCAGGCAGCTTGGTGGTAGTGCTCTGCCTTGGTGCAGATGTGGGAACAGCCTTGGTAACAGGAGAGGGTGCCTTCTCCCTGGGCCTAGCTTCCTGGGGCTCAGGCTTTAGCCTCTCTGATGCAAGCTCCTCAACAGCCACACTCTCAGCAGGCAGACACGGTGGAGCCTTGATCCGAGGGCTGTGCACCGGGGAGGACACCTTGTGTTTCAGATGGGGAGATGCAGGCACTGGCTTGACCTCCACCTTGGTGGGCTCTATCTGTGGAGCTCCCTGACCAGCTGCCCCAAGACTGAGGGGAGGAGCCATCGGCACAGTCAGTACACTATCAGGAGGGCCAGGTGGGATGCCACTGGGCTCCACCTTGGGTGAGGGAACAGCTCTTCCAACAGAGGTTAGAGGCAAAGGAGGTGGGGGAACAGCAGGCCAGAATGGAGGGTGTTGCAGCCCTGGGCCCCATCCCAAGGGCCCATAGGTACAGCTGGAGCTATAAGGTGGGACTGGGGCAGGAGGAGGTACCCAAGGCACATTGCAAGTGGAGGGCACAGCATAGGCACCTGGAGTACCAGACACTAGGGGCACCGTCGGTGGAGGGGGCAAGCAAGGATAGCCAGAAGGGGACAAGGGGGGATAACAAGGCCAGGGTGGCACAGGGGCATAGTGAGTAAAGGGATCAGGTGGCACTGGCCCCACAGACATCGGAACACTAGGAGGCTGCAAGGGTGGTGGGGGCAGACTGGGGACACTTTGCCCATTTGTGGGAAGGGGCAGCATGGGGGTCATGCCCAGCCCACCCGTGGGAAAAGGCAGGGCAGTGGGCATTGTGGGGGGCATGGACTGCACAGCAGGAGGTGGAGGTCTTGCTGGCAGTAGCATCTCTTGGGATGGCACCTGCTCAGTGGGAGTTGAGGCCACAGGTTTGCTTGCAGGTGGCTCAGGACTAGGAGAGGCAGGGCTGGGACCCATAGGAGCAAAGCAAGCCTCAGAAGGAGGCTCAGGGCTTCTCTGCAGAATTGTCTTCTTGGCTGTGGCTGGTGGGACAAGACAAGGGATGTCTGCCAGCCCTGTGGGAGTTTCTGGGAGGCTGGGCCACTTCCCAGCTGGGGGATGGGGGTTCCTCTCTTCTGCCTCTGCTTGGCGCTGCTGCCTTCGTCGCCGGTACTCAGATAGGCTAAGAGGCCGAGGCCTGGCTTCCTGGGCTGTTGCACTAGTACCAGTTTCCCCCTTCAGAGGACCCATGACCTCCTTGACTTCAGGATTGATGGCCTTTGGGGGGTCTGAGGACTCTGCTTCCAGGAGGAGCTGGGGGGCTGGACTCCCCTGGGCTGATGACACTGCGCCACGTCTGGGATCAGTTGGCCTAGACTTAACTAGTACAGGGTCAACTGGAGCCAGGTCATTGGGAAGAGAGTCAACTTGTACTGGCTTGGCTAGGATAGGGTCAACTGAAGGCAAGTCATCTGAGATGGGAACAACCACTGCACGGTCTACTGCTGCTGAGTCAGCCAGAACTGGGTCAATCAGCACTGGGTCAGCTGGGAGAGGGTCAACCAGCTCTGAGTTCGCTAAAGCACGGTCAACCAGTTTAGGGTCAACAGGTACAGGGTCAGCCACAGTGGGATCAGGGTCAACTGCAGTGGGATCAGGATCAACCGCAGTGGGATCAGCTTCAACAGAGTCAAGTGGCATGGGGTCAGCTTCAGAGTCAACCAGTGAGAGATGGGTTGAAACAGGGTTGGCTTGGATGGGGTCAACCAGGCTGGGGTAGAGGTCTAGAGGACCTTCTTTAGCAGGACTAGCTTGTCCAGCACTACTCTCCAAGTTCCCAGAGCCAGGCTTCTCCAAGGCAGCTGCCCAGGCCCGAGCCCAAGCCTGGGGCTTCCCTCTACCACGGGGAGGCACAACCTCTCTTTGAAGGTCCTCCTGAGGCAAGCTGCCTCCCTGAGAGGTCAGCTCTGTAACTGCTGTAGACTGCCCACGAGAGGCTGACCTCAGCCTCCTGGCATAGCCTTCTGCACAGGCAGCTGGCTGCTCCTTGCTCTTCTTCTTCCTGCCCTTTCGAGCTCTCTGGGAACTTAGCATTGTGTTGGCTGGTGGGTTCTGAGGGCCCTTGGGTGCCATTGGCTCCATGACCTCCCTGGGCTCCAACAAGCAGGCTGACTCCAGCTTTTCCTTTGAGTCCAGTGACAACCCCTCTTTCTCAGGGCAGAGGGCTTCCCTGGGCACAGCAGCCTCTGTCTCTGCCTCTAGTGTAGGCATGAGCAGCTGCAAGGCCGCACTGGCCTCTAGCGAGTTATCCAGGAGGACAGGCTGGGGTCCAGTAGGGATCTGTCGCACCACAACTGGGATCTCCAGGTCGTTGCCAGCTGTGGCCGCCTGGCCCACAATTTCCAGCACCACACAATCCTCAGGCAGTGTCAAATCACCTGGCTGCTCTTGAAGCTCATCCTCAAGTGCCGTCAGGTGGGTGAGGTTAGGCAGGCAGTACGGGTGCATGGCCCGCACCAGCTCACTCAGGGAGGAGATGCTCTCATCGCCAGCTGCCTGCACTGCCATCTCTGCTGCTACTGCTGTTTTATCTTCCTCCTCGGGACAGGCCAGGTGCATGGGGAAGTCTGCGATGCTGCTCACAGAGTTGTTGAGCTCCCCAGCAAGCATCTCGCTGCTGAAGCCGGCCACCTCCTCCTCTTCTTCCCCATCACTACGCTGCTGGGGAGGTGGGGACTGGCCCCAGCGGGGTCTTGACCTTGGGGGTCTCCAGCTAGGAAGCTTGGGGGAGGAGGTCTCCAAGAAAGAGGGTGGAGAGAAGTCCCAAGGAGGATCTGTGAGAGACATCTCAACCTACAGGAGAGAAGATAAGACATAGGAGTTTTCTCCAGGAATATCTTTTTCCAGACATGTCCCCATATATTCCTCCCCATTGGGAGTCCATGAGGCTCCCTAGGTCAGGCTTACCCCACTCACTCTACTACTGCCTGTGCTGGGCCCCAATGGGTCAGTCGGGGTGATGAGGTCACGTTCTGGGGGTGTCCGAGAGAGGCTGAGCAGCCTGTGCAGCTAAAAGGGAGAAAAAGACCTGAAATGTGTTTGTGCTTCAGAACTTTATGAGTAGGCTCGTGGATGTGGTTCTAACCTTTGCACCAACCACACACCCCCTTCCCCTCATCCCACACTTACAGAGGAGCCCTCCCGAGGTGACACAAGCAGCTCTGAGTCAGGAATGCTGTCAAATGGAGACAGGTTCTCGGAATCTGCATTGTCCAAGATCTCTGTTAGAGCTGTGAGCAGTGACACTTCATTCTGGTCCTCCAGAGATAACCTGCTCTGCTCAGGAAAGACAACAGGAAGGTCCCACCACCATCCCTATGACCTACCAGGCCACTGAGAAGGACTGGATGCCAAGAGAATCCCTCTCCCAGGCTCAGTTCAGCTCAATTTGCCAGAGAGAGATGTTAGTACCAGGAGGCATGGGTTCCAATCTCATTTACTACCATCCACCATCTCTCTAGTGTCAACAGAGACCTGGCAAAACTGAGTCTTGAACTTATGTTTCATACTCCCTACACTCTCAGGTAAGATGTGGGATGCTCAGCAGACAACCCTTGGCTAAGCTGGAATTGGACTCAAAACACAGATCAGAACCCTCTGAACATGTAAGTCAGGGGCCCAGGCAGGGTGAAAGGCCTTGGATGATAATCCAAGTCTGCCAGGGCATCCTCTTACATGGGATGTAGCCCAACTCTCACTGAGAAACAAAAACACACTTCAAGGACTCAGGTTGAGTATCTAGGAACCAAGGTGCTAGGAGAACAGAGCCACTGAGCCAAAGCTCCTGCCTGAAGACCTCCAAGCTCAGCCCCAGCTCACCTCTCCAAGGCCACCAAAATCTTCAATGAGGGAGATGAGGGAGGCATCCATATAGCTGTGCATGGTCCCCAGCAGTGTCCCATCCTGCAGTATCAGCTCCTCCATCTCTAAGTCCTTGTCCCTCAAACAGGGGCCCAGCCGAGATAGACTGACAAAGCCAGAATCATCCCCCTCCTCATGCAGCAGCACCTGGGGCAAAAGGGAATAAGGTCAGGAAGGCACAGTGAAGGCTGCAGGGCATGGGCCCTCGGGGGCAGCTGATTTACACACTCTGTAAACCAGGTACCGAGCCCTCCACCAATGGCCTCAGACTCAGCAGGAGCCCCAACACACTCTGGACTTGCTGGGCAGAGAGAAGTACAAACTATGAGCCACAGCCACAACCAGATGGCAGTGTTCAAGAACCTTCTGGGAAAAAAAAAGTTTAGACTCCATCCAGAAACACTTGGAACCACACGAGATTGATAAACTGGGGAATAAAAACATCAAAAAGACCAAGATTGTTGAGAAGAGTTATCTGCTGGCAGTGATGAAGACAGACACTCTCAGGGGCACACCAAAGGAGAGGAGGTCAGTAAGCAGGCAATTCCAATTACAACCACCCTACCTCCCTCAAATCCCACTTAGGCCTCTCGTCTCTGCTTAGCTCAAATCCCACCTTCTCAAGAAGACACCTCAGCCCTCCCCAACGCATCTCTCCTCACACCCCGAATTCATACGTGTTCCTGTACCGCTCACTTCTCTGGCAATCACATCCTACCCACTTCCCTACCCCATGACATTCCCTGCATCATTACTAAAACTATATTCCAAGTTCCTTTGGGTCAAATAACCCTTTGTATTCTATTAGCTTATATCTTTCTTGGCTCTTGGAAGGGTTTAAACTGTGCTTATACTTCCTGGTCACCCACCATGCCTGGCACAGTGCATCACAGTATACACAGCTGACAGTCACACTTATTTCGAACTTCTATTTTGAAGGCTCTACAATGTGCCACCCAACCTCTCAAAGGTAGTCCCAAGGGACAAGTCTCTTCCCTACCCCAACCAGGTTAGAGCAAAAGAAGAGAAAGCTTGATTCTGTGGACGGAAAAGCCCCGCCCCACCCCACCTCTTCCCTGAGAACTAACATCTTCAGCCTTGTCAGGCAGGGAGCCATCCGCCCAGGCCTGTCAAGAGTGTGGGCGTGGGCAGGGCCAGAAGTGGCTAGAAGGGCTGGCAAGGCCAGAGGCAGGGGTATCTCCACTATACGAAATTATAGATGATGCAAAGGCCAGAGAACAGGAACAAACACGGACAAGCCAGTCTTACCTCTCCTTTGGCAGCAAAGGGAAACTCTGTACCTCTTCCAAAATAAAAAAAAAGCAACAGGTGTGACTGCACCCCCCCCCACCCTCCTAATCAAGCTGAAGAGTAACAATGCCCAACGAGAGAAAAGGATAGATAGGGACACTTTAGGAGGCCAGGCCCAGAGATGAAGTAAAAGGTGGCAGGTTTTAGGCACTAACTCCTCCCAAGCCTTCACAATCCTGTAATTACAACTAGCAACTGAATAGCATCTCGCTCAGCAAACACTCCCAGGTGAGCAAAGAGGCTGCATCTCCTGCCCTGCCACCTACCTGACCCAGCTACTAGGCCAGAATCTCGAGACAATGTCCAGCTTTATGAACCACTCATCACCACTTCCATCAGGCAGGTACTGGAGCCCCAGTCAGTGAAGCCCCTCTTTACCTGACCTCACCCATCCCTCCCCTCAAACCCCAAACAGCACAGCTCCCAGAGTACCAAGATCATGGAGAGGATAAGCCCAGGCTAAGAGTGTGCCAGCCACCAGCATCTCTTAACTTTAACAACCTCCCGACTGGCTTTCCCATATCCGGCTTGTCCCTGCAGGGTTCAAAACCAGCTACAAACGTGAAAATACACATTTGATCACCTCTTGAGACACTCTCTAATCCCCTCCAAGGGCATCTTCCCGCTCTTAGCACTAGGTTTAAAGTCCTTAAATGGCTTACAGTGGTCCTGGTATTCCCCACCAGACTCCTCCAGCGTGTCTTCTCTCACCACTCTGTCTGTCTCTGTATACACCAGCCATACGGGTTTCTCCAATAAGCCATGTCCTCTCCCACCTCAAGGCCTTCACATACTGTTCCCTCTGAGGAAAGCTCCCCCTCCCCTCCGCCCCCCACAATCTCACCTTAAAATGTCTCTTCCCAGACCCTGCAAGGTAGATTACTACTGCTGATTATATAATATGCTGCACTTTCCTCTGTCCTCATCATTATTTATTGTCTGTCTAAAACATAAGATCTGATAAAAACATAAGATCCTGGAGGACAGGGACCATGTGTGGTTTACCACAGTATCCCCCTATGTCTAAACATAATGGAACCTCAGTAAGTTCCTGGCTGATTGACTAGCTTCCACATACTCATCTTTGTGTGTGTTTGTGGTGAACAATCTCTCCACAAGACCCTCTCCAACCCCAAATGACTACCTAACTTGGACTACAGCTGGATCATGGATACTTCCTGCCTCTCCCCCAAAGGGTGGGCAGCACCAGCCCCACAAGATATGGCCTCTGAGAAAATAAGGGAAGAGCAGGTGGGCAGCTCCCAAGTAGAGCCCCAGAAGCCACTCCCCACCCCCCACCCCCAGGGCCTGGATTGGTCTGCTAGAACTGATATTACCTGGCAACCTGCAGCCCAACTCCCACCTAGAAACCAAAAAAGAAAAAAAAAAGCTTTCAAGGACTCAGCTTAATTGCTTAAGCAAGATAACAGTTCAAACGAAGTCTTGCCGACCTCCACTCTGGGTGGGAACTTTTAAGAAGCCCTGGTGAGGAATGGGACGATAACACTTTTAAGTATGGAGAACTGAAGACCAGGAAAAAAAGAGTATGACAGAAAGAATGTCCCCCCCGCATTTAGTAAACGTTCAACTGGTGTTGAGTAGTTCTCAGATCGCCTCCAACTTTTGCCATCCCCAGCACAAATTCCAGAGAAGCTTAAACACAGACCATCTCAAATTTGTCTGTATCAATTCACAGGAGCAGGCCTTAGCTGCCTCCTCAAAAGCGATGCTTGAGAAAAGTGAGGGAAGGAGAGGACTCCCTTTCCTTACTTAAGCCTGTGCCATGTAAATGTTGAAACCTCCCATGCCCCTTGGATCACGAACGAGGCAGGACTGCAGGCAACAAAAACGCCAGTGCCCATGCCTCACAACCCACCCCAAGCCGGTCGGAAAGAGGCCGCCACTCCACAGCCCTTCAACCTCAGCCCTCTACCCTCCCCAACACACTCCGCCATCCGCAGGGCACAGACTACCCGCACACCTGTAAAGTCCTTTACCATCCGTTGTCGAGAAGCAACGCGGATCAAAGCAAAAAGAAAAAAACTCCTCCAAGGCTCTGGGCAAAGTTGATTCTAGCAGCCCCTACCTTCCTTCCTTCCCAGCCTGGGGCCCCCAGCGCCGATCGGAG
Source organism: Stenella coeruleoalba (assembly GCF_951394435.1). NCBI lineage: Eukaryota > Metazoa > Chordata > Mammalia > Artiodactyla > Delphinidae > Stenella > Stenella coeruleoalba. Next base: position 26,372,619 of record NC_137162.1, read on the forward strand.
ATGGCGGGACCGGCTGAGACACACCCAGTTCCCGGCAGTGCGGCTCCAGCGCCGATACGAGATGCCCGGCAGCCTGGAGCGGGAGCCACGTGGACATCCCCTCCCCGCCCCCACGTGGACCCGAGGGCCTCCTCCCCCCCGCCCAACCCACGTGGGTGCCGGGGCCGCCTAGAGGGGGAGGGGAAGCAGACAAATTATCCCGGGAAAATCGCTCCCCCCACCCCACGTGGCTCCGAAAAAGCACTGCGGCGCTGGGCTACAGACAGCCCTCACTCGGCATCCTTAGAGGGAGGTCTTACTCTAAGTCCGAGTCCCCCCACACACAGGGGCCAGGTTTCCGACACCCTGCTCTGCCCCTCCGGCGTTCCGGAGGAATGGCCATAAGGACCCGCCTCTGCCCGCATCCCCCCAGCAAACGACCCAGGTCCGGTCGGTCCAATCCGTCTTCCGCAGCCACCCGGCATCGACTCCCGAACGCTTCTTCCCTTTCCTGTGGCGTCCACGTGTCACCGCCCGGCACACGCCGCTTTGCTGCCAGCCGCGGGCCGCCCGCCAGTCTCACCTGCTCCCCGCCACTCACAGCGCCCACAGTGCCATACGGCGCTTGGCTCCGACTCCCCCAACCGCTGCTGCGCACTCCACCGCCAGGGTCGGGGCCGGAGCCCCCACTCAGAAGCGGCGCGACTCCGTCTCTCAGTCCCCGGCGCGCCGCCATCTTGGCCCCTGAACACCCGGCGCAGCTCTGATCGCCGGCGCCGCCTCGCCCAGCCGATTGTAGGAAGGAAACTACAACTCCCGAAAGACACTGCAAGACTACGAATCCCAGAAGACTGAGCGGCGATACCCATTTGCACACGGGAAGAGGGCACTGGCCTCACGAGGGAGCCTGGGAGTAGTAGTCGCATTCAGCAGAGCCTGAGTGGCACGTGCTAGAGGCATACTGTAATGTATAATTTTGTGTTGCGCGCGGGGACCTAGCTGGGGAGCGCGAGGTAATAAGGGGATAATTACCTGTTGCGTATCTTTTTATTTTCCCAATTTGTCCAACTGTCGGAACCCCCTCTTTGTCTGACGTTTTACCTGCTGCACGTTCCTTTCTCCTTAGTCCAAGCGGGCCTGTGTTTTGAAACAGCACCCCCTCGTGGGCACCAGCACTCCAGGAGCTAAGCCTCACCCGCTACACTGCGGCACTACCGCGAGTTTAATCTTAGAACACAGCATTATCGGTGTCTCTCTGAGCTACTCAGAAACCCACGTTCGTGTCTCATCACCAAATTTACTTCCTGCTACTGCAGATCATCTTGCTATCTTCCAAATACAACAGGTGTTTTCCTGCCTTGTGGAAAACTTTAGCCTCAAAACATCTTTGAGGCCCTGTTTTATCCGGGAAAGACTTTTTGGTTATCCCAGCCAACCTTGATCCCTCTCTGTATTTCCACAGTCCATCACTATGTCTATTATTTACTCATTTGCCATTTAGAAGCTACTTCATATTGTTTTCTTTTTCTTTTTTTAAATATTTATTTATTTATGTGGTTGTGCCGGGTCTCTGTTGCAGCAGGCGGGCTCCTTAGTTGCAGCTTGTGGGCTCCTTAGTTGTGGCACACGGGCTTCTTAGTTGTGGCACGCGAACTCTTGGTTGCGGCATGCCTGTGGGATCTAGTTCCCTGAGCAGGGATGGAACCCAGGCCCCCTGAATTGGGAGTGCAGAGTCTTAACCACTGTGTCACCAGGGAAGTTCCTGTTTTCTTTTCTTTTTTTTTTTTTTTTGCGGTACGCAGGCCTCTCACTGTTGTGGCCTCTCCCGTTGCGGAGCACAGGCTCTGGACGCGCAGGCTCAGCAGCCATGGCTCACAGGCCCAGCCGCTCCGCGGCATGTGGGATCTTCCCGGACCGAGGCACGAACCTGTGTCCCCTACATCGGCAGGCGGACTCTCAACCACTGCGCCACCAGGGAAGCCCGTTTCCTCTTCTTTTTTTTTTTTTTTTTTTTAACATCTTTATTGGGGTATAATTGCTTTACAGTGGTGTGTTAGTTTCTGCTTTATAACAAAGTGAATCAGATATATATATACATATGTTCCCATATGTCTTCCCTCTTGCGTCTCCCTCCCTCCCACCCTCCCTATCCCACCCCTCCAGGCTGTCACAAAGCACCGAGCCAATATCCCTGTGCCATGCGGCTGCTTCCCACTAGCTATCTACCTTACTACGTTTGTTAGTGTGTATATGTCCATGACTCTCTCGCCCTGTCACAGCTCACCCTTCCCCGTCCCCATATCCTCAAGTCCGTTCTCCAGTAGGTCTGCGTCTTTATTCCTGTCTTACACCTAGGTTCTTCATGACAATTTTTTTTTCCCGTTTCCTTATTTTTAAAAAAAGTTTTGTATTACAAAAATTTAAAAATCACTTCAAAGAATACAAAACTATTTAAGTAAGAAATATACTTGGCCTACAAATTCCAGTCCCCAGATTTAACCCTTGTCACCTTTGGTGTGTATTCAGCCACACTTTTTCTATGTATATAAAAACGTATAGGTCCCAGTGAAGAAACATTCAAACATTACTTCCTGTCCTAGTCCCAGAGCCTGTAAAGGTGAACCCACTGGGGCTGGCTGGAGAAGAAGAGGAAAATTTGTTCCAGAAGGAACTGAGGGATCATAAGGATTTCAAAACATGGGAAAGGGAGGAATAAATTATTCGTCAAAAATCAGTTGTGTAGGGCTTCCCTGGTGGCTCAGTTGTTGAGAGTCCACCTGCCGATGCAGGGCACACAGGTTCGTGCCCCGGTCCAGGAAGATCCCACATGCCTCAGAGCAGCTAGGCCCGTGAGCCATGGCCGCTGAGCCTGCGCGTCCGGAGCCAGTGCTCCGCAACGGGAGCAGTTGTGTATATTTTTTCCAGGCCCAAAGAAAGAACAAGTCACGTGTAATGGAATCTAACTCTTGGAGAATATCAATAGGGAATTTTCAAGTTATTTGTTATACAACCTAGCTGTTTTAATTAGCATACAATCATTCCAGCCCCTCTAAATAAAAAAGTTTTGTTTTATTTTGTTTTTCTTTTGGCCGCTCCGCGCGTGACTTGTGGGATTTTAGTTCTCTGACCAGGGACTGAACCCAGGCCCTCGGCAGTGAGAGCGTGGAGTCCTAACCACTGGACCACCAGGGAATTCCCAGAAGTGTTTTTTTTAACCTTAAAAAAAATGTATAGGGACAGACATTGACCTTTGTTCAAAAATGGGACCATCCCACATGTATGGTTCTATAACTTGCTTTTTTTTCATGTAACAATATGTTTGTCCATTCATTAACCAATATATACTGAGATCTTGGTGAGTACCAGTTCCATTAAAAGAATATATCATTATTTAAATGAATATATAATTTAATATCATTATCATTATTTAAATTATATTTGTGATTTCTAGTTTTTCACTATTACAAATTAAGTTACAGTGAACATTCTTTTTTTTTTTTTTTGTGGTACGCGGGCCTCTCACTGTTGTGGCCTCTCCCGTTGCGCAGCACAGGCTCCAGATGCGCAGGCTCAGTGGCCATGGCTCACGGGCCTAGCCGCTCCATGGCATGTGGGATCTTCCTGGACCGGGGCACGAACCCGTGTCCCCTGCATCGACAAGCGGACTCTCAACCACTGCGCCACCAGGGAAGCCCTACAGTGAACACTCTTGTACATGTATCTTTCCTTTCTTTTTTGCCGTGAGATCTTAGTTCCCTGACCGGGAATGGAACTCACACCCCCTGCAGTGGAAGCACTGAGTCCTAACCACTGGACTCCCAAGGAATACCCTTTTTTTTTTTTAATCTTTGCCTTTTTGTACACTCTTTCTATAGAATACTTTCCTCGAAAGGAGATTGCTGAGTTAAAGGGTATATATGTATGTACATTTGAAATTTCGGTGGACAATGCCAAATTGCCCTTCAGGAAGGTTGTATTAATACACATTCCCAGGGAATTCCCTGGTGGTCCAGTGGTTGGGACACTGCGCTTCTACTGCAGGGGACACAGGTTCAATCCCTGATCAGGGAACTAAGATTTTACATGCCGTGTGGCACAAAGTATTAAAAAAATAAAAAATAATACACATTCCCACAAAAAATTCATGAGAAGAGAGGACCTCTTGTTATGGACTGAATTGTGTGTGTCGTCCCCCCTTCACCATGGGCAAAATTCATGTGTTGAAGGGCTCCACACCCAATATGACTATATTTGGAGATAGAGCCTTTAAGAAGGTAATTAAGGGTAAATGACATAATAAAGGCAGGGGGTCTAATCCACTAGGAATGGTTGCAGAAGAGGAAGAGACACCTGCAAGCCAAGGAAAGAGGTCTCACTAGAAACCAGCCCTGCCAGCTCCTTGATCTTAATCTTCCAAACTCCAGAGCTGTGAGAAAATAAATTTCTGTTCTTTAAGCCACTTAGTCTGTGGTATTCTGTTAAGGAAGCCTGGGAAGGCTAATACAACTTTCTTTTAGTTAGTTTCTTTTTTCTAATTTTTTTAAAAATTTATTATTTATTTATTTAATTTATTTTTTTGGCTGCGTTGGGTCTTAGTTGCAGCACATGGGATCTTTGTTGAGGCATGCGGGATCTTTCATTGCGGCACCCTGGCCCTTCGTTGTGGTGTGAGGGCTTCTCTCTAGTTGTGGCGCAGCACGCATGGGCTCTGTAGTTGTGGCGTTCCGCTTCCAGAGTGCGTGCACTCTCTAGTTTGTGGCACACAGACTCTCTAGTTGAGGCCCGCGAGCTCAGTAGTTGTGGCACCCTGGCTTAGTTGCCCCGAGGCATGGGGGATCTTGGTTCCCTGACCAAAGATCAAACCCATGCCCCTTGCAGTGGAAGCACAGGGTGTTAACCTGTGGACCACCAGGGAAGTACCTTACTAACCTTTTGGGTGAAGTGAATCTGTTCACAATTCTCCCTATAAAATAGAGAGGGCAACAATAAAGTTTATTTCCAATAAACTTAGAAATAATTTGCCAGTGAGAAATCAGTAAGAACCAATACAGGGTGGCACAATTCTTCCTCTGTTGAAGAAACATTCTCTAAGAGATGCTCTGTAAATGCTGGTGATTTGGGCACTAATTATGGTCATTATTATAAGGATTAGACTCTGGGAAGAAGATTAATGTTAAAGAAAGCAGAAAGCTGTGCCCTTTTTTCTTTATTCAGCATATGATAAAAAAATATTCACCTACATGTGGTGTCTGCATGGAATCTACTAAAAAAGATACGAATATATCTCTAGGTCTCCACTGCCACCTAGACAGGAGTGTTGTGGCTACTAGTCTCCTTGGCTGGTGCATTCCTAAGGGCTAGGAAGGAAAACCTCAGAGACACAGGCCACCAAATATTGGGTGTCAATCACATCTTTGCCTGACTCCACATTCACCAAAGACTCATCTGATTATAATAACTGATTTCCCATATCATTTTCTATGGGGAGAGTGAGATGATCAAGTGAGACAAAATGCCCAGTTCACATGACATATATTTCTCAGTGTGAATTAACAAATCAACATTCTGGTTTACTTATTGAGTGCCTACTATGCACCAGGCAATGTTTTAGGCACTGAAGATACAGCAATGGCAAAACAGACCAACAAACACACAGAAACAAAAAAACCCTCCCTAACAGAGCTCACATTCTAGTGGGGAGACAATCTCCAAGTAAACAAAGAGTCAAAATAATTTCAGAGCACCAGAAGGGCTATCAGAAAATAAATGGGGGACTTCCCTGGTGGCACAGGGGTTAAGAATCCGCCTGCTCGCATGCCACAATTACTGAGCCCGCATGTCACAAATACTGAGCCTGCGTGCTGCAATTATGGAAGGCCGCACGCCTAGAGCCTGTGCTGTGCAACAAGAAGCCACCGCAATAAGTCTGCGCGCTGCAACTAGAGAATGCCCACGTGCAGCAACGAAGACCCAACACAGCCAAAAATAAATGAATTAATTAATGAGAAAAAAGAAATGGGATGGGACTTCCCTGGCGGTCCAGTGGTTAAGACTCTGTGCTCCCAATTCAGGGGCACGGGTTCAATCTCTGGTTGGGGAACTAAAATCCTGCATGGGGAAAAAAAAGAAAATAAATGGGATGGAGACTGTAAAAGGTAAGAGGGGACAATTTTATTTTATACGGTGTGATCAGGTAAGGAGGAGGAGATATTTGAAGTAAGACCTGAATCACAAGGAAGACCTAGCCATTCAAAGAGCATTCTAAAGAGCATTCTATGGTAAGAAGAACAGCCAGTGCATGGGCTCTCAAGTGACAACACGTTTTTTAAAATAAATTTATTTTATGTATTTATTATTTATTTTTTGGCGGCATTGGGTCTTCGTTACTGGCTTTCTCTAGTTGCGGTGAGCAGGGGCTACTCTTTGTTGTGGTGTGCGGGCTTCTCACTGCGGTGGCTTCTCTTGTTGTAGAGCACGGGCTCTAGGTGAGCAGGCTCAGTAGTTGTGGCGCATGGGCTTAGTTGCTCCACGGCATGTGGGATCTTCCCGGACCAGGGCTCAAACCTGTGTCCCCTGCATTGGCAGGTGGATTCTTAACCACCGCACCACCAGGGAAGTTCGACAACACTTTTTTTGTGTTCAAAAGGAAGACTAGTTTAACTAAGGAGTTCTAGAAAAGAGGCAGAGTAGTACCAAGATAATGTTTCATGTGTATTTAATTTGTGTGAATCAGTTTCCTGAATCTGATGAATTCTGATTAACTTCCTAAATTAAACCTCCAGACCTGCAACACTAAGGACCAGACCTGTTGTCATTGAAAACCCCCAGGATGGGTCCCAATAACCTCTGCCTCCTGTTATTCACACTCTTATGTAGTTCTCTCCCCATTTGTACCAGGGTTGGTCTGTGTAACCAATAAGATAAGGCAGAAGTGATGATATGTCACTTCCAAGATTAGATGATAAAACGACTGAGGCTTCAGCCCAGGTGTTTTTGTTTCTCTCTGTCTCTCTCTGATCTCTTACTCTAGTGACAGCAGCGTGCCATATTGTGAGCAGCCCCATGGAGAGTCCCATGTGGCAAAAAATTGAAGCCTCTGTCCAACAGCCATTGAAGAACTAAGGCCTGCCAATAACCACTACAGTGAACATGGAAGCTTATTCTCTAGCCCCAGTCAAGATGACTGAAGACCTGGACAACAGTTTGACTACAACCTTGTGAGAGACTCTGAGCGAGAACCAACAGCTTACCCACTCCTGGATTCCTGACCCTCAGAAACTGAGGGAAAAAAGATAAAAAATAAAAAAATAAAAAGAAACCAAGGGAGATAACAAAAGTTTGTTGTCTAAGGTGCTGAATTTGAGGGTATCTTGTTGCATAGTAATAGATAATTAATATACCTGGTTTACAGTTATTCTTTCAGGGAGATGCAAACTTTCAGGCAATATTCCTTTTAGTGCTTTATTTTTAGCCCCAAACAACCCACAGTTGAGGAATGGTTTACAGTCTTGAGCTTGCTCTCTCCTTGCAATATCCCTGGAAGAATTAGAAAAGTAGGGATTATTGTCCACATTCTACTGAGGAAGAAATTGAGGCTAAGGGAGGGTTAAACAATATGCCCAGGGGCACACAGTGAATAGAGTAGACTGTTTTCTTTGGTTCCTCTGTTCTTAGTAGTGTATCCCCCACTGTACTAAGCAGTTGCTTATGGAATGAATGAATAGGTTTCATCCCATTTGGTGGCATGCTCTGAAGGGGCATGGACCCTTTTAGAAGGAACTATTCCCAAATATTGGCATGTGTAAGAACCAACTGAGGCACTTCTTTAAAATGCAGATTCCTAGATCCCTTTCCTCCAGACGTAATGTTTCCTCCACACAAGGATGGGGCCTTCTACATATTTATTTGGCCAAATCTGCCAAACTGATTTGACAGAGAGAGGGATGGTAATGGTAAATGGTGATGGTGATGGTGATGGTAAATGGACAAGAAGGGAAGGAGTCACTTGTTGGAGCAGGGAAAGATAAATCCTATCAGAATTCTTATAATCATTTAGTAAGTGTTATAGGACACATATCAGGTTCTAGGCACCTTCTTAGGTGCTGGGGACAGAGCCATCAGTAAGACATATTTGCCATCTTGATGGAAAAAGAAGATTCGTCCTTGAAAGAAAGAGCAATACCAATGAGTATTTGAGGGAGTTTCAGGGCTAAGAGAAATGTGGGAGAAAATAGAGAAGGCCAAGGTCAAGGTCAGGAGAAGAAGTTGGATGGGACAGGTTCTAGGAGCTGGAAGAAGCAGGGAACCCACCTGTCCTAAAGCAGTCTAGCTCATTGCTTCTGCTGTCTGCCTCTCTGTGGGGCTCCTCTTCCCTTCTCCTTTCCTTACCACCTCATCTCTTCTCACTTCCCATTTTGCTTCATCCCCATGTCTAGAGTCCATCTTGCACTAATGACTGTATTTAAAAATATTGGAATGCCCCTGAATTATTCACTTTTTTTTTTGCCACGTCACATGGCATGCAGGACCTTAGTTCCCTGGCCAGGGACTGAACCCACGCCCCCTGCAGTGGAAGTGCAGAGTCTTAACCACTGGTCCCCCAGGGAAGTCCCTGAATTATTCACTTTAAAATGGTTAATTTATGTCATGTGATTTCACCTCAAAAAAGAAAATATTGGACTTCCCTGGTGGTGCAGTGGTTAAGAATCCGCCTGCCAATGCCAGGGGACACGGGTTCGAGCCCTGGTCCGGGAAGATCCCACATGCTGCGGAGCAACTAAGCCCATGCGCAACAGCTACTGAGCCTGCGCTCTAGAGCCTGTGAGCCACAGCTACTAAGCCTGCATGCTGCAACTACTGAAACCCACAATGCTGGAGCCCGTGCTCTGCAGCTAGAAGCCACCGCAATGAGAAGCCTGCTCACCTCAACGAAGAGTAGCGCCCGCTTGCCGCAACTGGAGAAACTCTGCGCACAGCAACGAAGACCCAACGCAGCCATAAAAAAAGAAAATACTGGGTGCTCAAATCTATCCATCCACATCAGCTAAGCCTGCCACCCTCCAGGACCTTGTCATTAAAGACCTTCCACATAGACTCATTGCCTTCCTACCACACCCCAGGGCTATCTGCCAGGCATCTGTGACTTCTCCCATTTTTGCCTGCAGCACAGTTTCCAGAGCTGCTCCAATGATGGTTTCCTCTTCTTCCCCAGGCCTAGTCCAGACTAGAAGTAAGGCAGAGAAGAGCACTGGGTCAAGTACTTGTTAGCTGTGTGACCTTGGGCAAGTTCAGGGAGGTGAATCGACTTAACTTAATCACCCATTCAACAGTACTGAGATAATATTCCCTTAAAGGAAACAGGACCAATAGATCAGCTGGGGTGGGAGTGAGAGGAGTACCTCCCCAGAGGAGGTGAAGGTGTAACTGAGGTTTAAAAGGCATTAACTAGTTAGTAGGCAAAGAAGACAGAGAAGAATGTTTTACAGAAAGTTTGAATTTATTAGCCTTCCTGAATCTGTTTTCTTGTTTGTTTAATGGCCAAAGGTCATTATTAAAAGTAAGTGAGATCTCAGGTGTGAAACACCTTGCACAGTACTGGGCACATAGTATATACTCAACAAATGCTGTTTTTCTTCTTCCCAGCCTTCCACCTTCCACATGTGTAATCCAGGAGAAGGGAGCCTTAGATTGAGAGGAGGCAAAGTCCCCTATAGGGTGGGTTATAAGCCCCTTTGTCCACTCAAGTGATTGGTGATCACCGTGGAATCTGGCCAAGCTAGTTATTTGGAATGAGTGGCCTTAGGGGTGAGTGGTTACAGGATTGGGGGAAGGCAAATTCGTACACAGTAGAGAGTGAAAGGGGTCCAGCCAATTCAGCCCACTCCTGAAATTTTTTTTTTTTTTTTGGCTGTATGCGGGCCTCTCACTGTGCATGGCCTCTCCCATTGCGGAGCACAGGCTCCGGGCCCAGCCGCTCCGCGGCATGTGGGATCTTCCCGGACCGGGGCATGAACCCGTGTCCCCTGCATCAGCAGGCAGACTCTCAACCACTGCACCACCAGGGAAGCCCCTGAAACTTTTGAAATAACCGATAACCTCAAAGAAAGCAGAAAGGAGCTAATGTATATTGAGTACTGACTACATGGCTGGCATTGGGCTAGGCGACTGGGCATACATTGTCTCATTTGACTTTCATCAAGCTGCAGGTACCAATTACAGAGGGTAAAGCTAGAGTTCAGAATGGGGAAGTCAGTTGTCCCAGGTAATTTGCTAGTGAGGGGCAAAGCTGGAATTCAAACTGAGGTTTCCAAAATTCCAGGCTAAGTTTCCATTGCTTTAGGTTCCCTTTACTCCCTGTAGTGCTGACCTCTGCCCTGCGGAATGTGGGGAGGAGGTGGACACAGGCAGGGGATGCTGCCAAGGAAATAACTGTGTAAGTGTGGATGGCTTCAGTCACATCCCTCTGCAGGCTTCTATCTCGCCCCCCCTTGCCCCCCAGAGGGTGGAGGTAGGGAAAGCTAGGGGTGGGGGAATCCACAATGTGGACGGAATGCTGGAGTTAGTGAGAGGCTATGCTTACAGTTCCCTTCCCCCACCCTCTCCTGAGCATAAGGGAGGGGATGCCCATCCCTGGGCAGGCCCTCTTTTCAACTCCCAGACTCTGCATCTGCCCTTCGTTTCTTGCTCCCTCAGCAAAAGCTTAAGGGGTCTCATAAACACTTAAGCTTCCACATCTATAACCCTCCCCCAGCCAGTCAAGCCAGCTGTGCAGACTCTGGGCAGGGGTGAGGGAACCTTCATAATCAATCCCCACCTAAGTAACAAAGGGAAGGAGGACCCTTCACCCAGTCTGGGGCAGACGCCCTAGGAAGGGGACACCAGGCCAGGTCCCCAGCATCTACTCCTGTAGCCCACCCTGAAGCTTAAAGAAGAGAAGCTAGCAGCTGGGGACCCCCCAGAAGGGAGGGGTCCAACTCTCTCTTCCAGACTTCTCCCCTCCCCTCCCTCCTCCCAGCTAATAGGTATTTCCTGTTTATGAGGCAGCTAAGGCTGGGCTTTTGGGAAGGGATGGAGATGGAGATGTTGCCCCCCACCCCAGCTGGGTTAGGGAATCCTTGAGGAGCGCCTGAAGGTTGGGAAGCTCCTCCCTGGGGAAGGAGTGTTCCTTACGTTGACCATCCACATCATCCTCCCTTCCACCCCACCCCCTCCAACTGAGGCCACAGCCCCTGCGGGTAGGGGGCACTGGAGGGGTTTGCTTCCTGTTCTTCCCAGTCTCGGAGGCCCTCAAAGGAAAGCAGCTTCCAGGCGATTGGGGGTGGGGGGAGCGGGGGGAGGGAGGCTGAAACTGGATGGAGAAAGGGGGAAGGGAGGTGAGCATCTTGACTGATGAGTCAGAGTCTGCAAGGGTAAAGGACAGCCTACGGATTCTCCCTCCCCAGACCAACCTGGCGGTCATTTCGCTGCCCGCCCTTCTCCCAGCAAAACACAGATCGCAGGCAATTAGGCGAGGGAGCGCCGGGACCTCACCTAATTAACCCTTTTAGGGCCAGTCCCAACTGGTTTAGCAGGCAAGGGAGGGGTAATTAATTTAGGGGGGAGGTGAATTCAGGGGTTGCTACTAGAATTAAGATAGTGCTGCTTTCCCCACCCACGTTGGGGTGGAAGCGCATAACCAGGGGCCTCCAGATTAAGATTGGGGTTTCAGCAGAGAGCATGGGCGGGGGGTCGGCAGTCGCGTTTCCCTCCCAGAGCGCGGCCGGGGGTGGAGAGAGAGAGCTACATCTCAAAGCCCACCCGGGCCCCGCCTCCCCCAGTCCCGGCTCCCGCTTCGGCTCCTCTAAGCTCCCAACCCAGCGGCGCCCGGAGGACGGACACCCAGCATGAGGCTTCGCTTCCTCTCCCTTCCCCTCGCCCGCCCTCTCCCGGGTCTCTGCCTCGGTCTCCTTTTTTAAAAGCTGCGTCACAAGCACGCCGAACTCGGAGCGCTGCCGGCCCCTCGCCGTCCGCCGCCGCGCGGCGCACGCAAGTCGCCGCCCGCTGCGCCCTCGCCCGGGTCACTTTGACACTGCTCTCCCCGCCCACTAGCAGGCAATTAGCATATTAATAAAGCCCGGCCCAGCCCGACTAGGGCTGGTGAGCGGGCGCCTACGAGAGGGAGAGCGAGAGCGAGAGCGAGAGGGAGCGCGAGAGCTAGAGGGGGCGAGCGGCAGCGGCGGCGGCGTTGGCGGCGGGGAGGGCGGCGGGAGCGCACAGACACGCACACGCACACGCGCACACACAGACACACACTCCGGGGACGCACACCCGCGCGCACACACGCAGAGACAGCTCGCCTTCCTGCCTGGCTTCCTTCCTGTCTGCTCCACGCCTGACAGGCCCCTCACTGCAGCCAGGGGCCGCCCGCACCGGGCCGAGGCCGGGCCGGGCCGGCGGCGAGGACAGCGGGGGCCGCGGGCGGCGGCGGCGGCTCATGCCCGGCCTGTCCCCGCGCGGGGCGGGCACCGTGACTTGGCTGGGCCCCCAGCGGCGGGCGATGTGAAGATGTCAGTGGGCTGTGCCTGTCCTGGTGAGTGGGGCGCGCTGCCGCCCGGCCCCTCCCCGAACCCTCCCTGCCGATCCTTCACCCCTTGTTTGGTGAGAACTTGTGTGTGGGGCGTCGATGGCATGGCTGTGGTCGGAGGCTTGAGGGGTGTGTGGGGCCTCAGTCGGGGGAAGGTTTTCCCCAACTGTGTAAATGCGCAGCAGCCCAGAGGCACGGGTAAGGGGCGCTGGGGTTAGCTTGTGTGTGTTTTTTGGTGGAGGAGGCTACTTAGGGAGGGGTTTTGGGGGGGCTGAAATTCCCAGAATTCCAGGGTGTTAGCCAATCAGAAGTGAGTCTGGACTTTTGACCCCCCCCTCAGGTCATCATACAGTTGTGATTGGCTGGTTTGGGTTGCCCCCCCTTCCCTGCTGCCTATTCCCTCTTACCTATTCTGTGACACCTCCCTCCAGGCTGTTTCTGAGGACCCTGTTTGGGGGGAGGGATTGATTGGGGGCCGTCTTGCCCCCCTCCAAATTATCCTGCCTGTTGCCAGGGAAGGTTGGCCCTCCTGAGGGACACGAGGTCCTCCTGGGGTGTGGGGGGCAGATAATTGGGCCCTTGGGTCTGGCATCTTCGCCCTAGTGGGAGGGGGAATGTGGCAGCCCCAGGCAAGCTAGGAAATAAGAGTGACTTGTGAGAATTGAATTGAGGGGAGCGATGCTTGACCCCAATGAGAGGACTTAGGTTCAGATACCTGCCTCCCCCCAAACACATCAGCTCTTGCCAGTGACAGACAGCCTGGATCTGAGTTCTTTCCTAGGGAGGAGGAAGGCCTGGGTCTGAGTTCTTCCCTGCTGCCAGGGAGAAGGAGAGGGGCCGTGTGACTGGAGAGGTGGTCTTCAGAGGGCCTCAGAACACGGTTTATATCCATCCCCAGGACTCTGGGTTCTTGAATTATCTGCAGGACCCCCTTCTGTCCCAGGCAGGAGTTAGCTTTCTCTGGAAAGTCAGGTATTCCTGAATCTAGCCTGGTTTGGATCCTTAGCCCCTCCAAATGCCCTGTTCTCTGGGAGGCCCATACCTCACAACTGGAAACCCCCCTCCCCCCAACACACATCCCCAAGGGAAGCTGCCAGTGCGGAAGCTTCCTTGAAAATCATGTGACCCGGGCCAAAGCTCTGCTGGGCTGGGCACACATTAAAGTGCCTGCTGAGGCTGACGTTTAAGGGGCATGGGGCCCAGAGGGAGGGCTAGTAGAGCCTAAGAATCCTGGGATATCCAGGTGTGGGAACCCCTGGCTCCTGCTGCAGAGGGTCGGGGAGAGGAGGAGAGGGAAGAGCCTGCCAAGCTGGAATCCTTCCTGGCCCCATCATTCCTCCTCCTACCAGCTTGGTGTGTGTGTTTGTGTATTTTCTTTACAATTGCCCCATGCTGAGTACCCTGTTCAGATCCATCCATTCTCTGAGTCCATCCCATGGCCTTGATCCTCCATCACCCTACATAAGCATAGCTAAAGCGCTGAGTCTTAAATATGATTATTAGTGCCTACAAATAGCGAGCAGGAGGTGAGTATGGAAAGGTTGTCAGGCTGGAGGTAGATGGGAGGTTGATCTTGAAGTTGAGGTAGGGTGCCTGGTCCTGTAGGAGAAGGGAGAAAGTTTCCCTCTCAGTCTCTCAGGGAGCAGCATGGGTACAGAAGAGGACCTGTATGTGTGAGGGGGGACAACTTAAGGCAGTGCCCTAAAAGGTATGTTCCTTTTGTGTGTCTGGTGATCTGGTTGGGGAAGAGGGGGCCTAAGATGGCCGAGAGTGGGGAATCATTTTCCTGAATGTGAGGAAGTCTTACGGATTGGTGCCACAGAGGATGGATGGAGGTTAGTCTTCAAGAGAACCACTTGGGGAGGGGCATGAGAGTGGCCTGGGGGTTAGAAATGGTAGGATTCGGGGTAAGGGAGGGCACCACGCTTGCATGGGTGTGTGTGAGCACATGGCTGAACACAGGGACCCCGTGGCAGCATGTCCAGTCCAGGCCTAAAGACCATCCCCCGCAACCTGAGCAGCCCTGGGGTGGGGGCCCAGGCGCCCTGGCAGGCTGCCTGCCTGCCGCCTGCCTGCCTGCCTGCCTGAGTCTCTCCTTTGTGCTCTGCTGTCTCCCGGCTCCTCCTCCCCCAGCCCGGCAGAGACAGCACATGCCCCACACATGTGACTGAGGGAAGCCAGAGCACACGCAGACCCACACACATGCACATGCAGAAGGAAACACTACAAGATACACACATACACACATCTAGCTCTCATAGTGCTCCTGGGGTGTGTAGTAGCTTCTGGGGCTTTGGTCAGGAGCAGGGAGGACCTCTGCTAAGGGACATCATCCTGGGCAGGGCAGGTTGCTGAGGGGGCCAGGGCCTGTCTGGGGCAGCATGTGACTCAGAAGGGTTAAGGTAGGGAGGAGTAGGGGGAGGGGAGGAGGCAGCAGTGGTGGCGGCTGGGAGCCAGGAGAGGAGGATGGCAGAGCGCCAGGCCAACGGGAGGCCGGGCACAGACAAAGGAAGGGGGGCAGGCACACTGGAGGCCTGGGTCAGGGAGCCCCAGGGGCCCGGGCAGGGGGCAGTGCTGGTACCTTATCCTGTGGGCTGGGGCGGGCTGCTCCCCTTCAGAATTCCCACCTCCAGCAGGGGTGCTCTTGCTCTTCCCTCCCTCATCACCTTTGTCAGTCTTTGCTGCTCCCTGCTTTCTCCCCACCCCACCTCCCACCAATTTTAGAGCCTTCTAACTCTGAGTTGCTCTCTTTAGTTGGACCTCATCTGCCCCTGTGCAAGTGGGAGAATTAAGTCCGAACTGAGAGAGGACTTGCTGGAGAAGGGGAACTAGGAGAGGGCCCGTTTTGAATGATATGCCAGGGTCTGGATACATCTTGGTATTTAGGGGCCCTTCTCCCTGAAATTTGAGGAGACAGACTGGGTGGGGGTTCTGAGTTCTGAACTGGATGCTGAAGCCAGAGCACACAACCATCTCCTCTCCCCAAGTAGATAGTCATTTGGGGCCTGGAGTGACCATTCCTTGGAGGGGGCAGGCAGTAGGAATGGCTGCAGTGCCCCAGGGCTGGGCTTGTGTGAGTGGGGTTAGAACCAGGGTTCCAGCCTCAGGCCCTCCTGTCTCACTGTAATCTGTGCAAGTTCGGATAATAGTCCCTGGATGCTATTAGGATCTCTTGAGGTACTGCCTGTGAATGTGCTTTGGAAAGTTTAAAGGCACAAAACAAATGACAGGAATTGTCCTGTCAGTGGGGGAGGAATGTAGTTATCCCAGAGTTGGGCTGTAAATTTGGGAGTCAGGACAAGTATCTCAAGTCCTGGTGGTAGGCAGTATGATGGTAGGCATTCTGGCTGAAGAGTATAGATTTCGATAGGTTTATGAAAGCCAGGATATATCATATGGCCAGGCCATGATGGAGAATGGTGTGCAGATTTCAGAGGGGGGTGGGGTTAGTCCCTGGGTAACAAATGGTCAGGGTATGTGTGTAGCAGTCTGTCAAAGGTTCAGGAGGTATAATGCAGTTTTGGGGTGTGTCTTGGGGCTTGGGGCATGTGCGTCACAGGTCCCACTGTGTATGTGTGTGTGTCCTGGGTTTGGGTTTATTTGAGGTTTGAGGTATATCACAGGTTGAAGTGTGTATCAGGTATGGATTTGTGTGAGAGTGAGCTGTGTTAATTGTGTGTGGAGGATGTTCACAGAGCCAGATGCAATAGTATTATTATTGCACAGTCAGCTGGTGTGTATGCCATCCTGTTGTGGGGCTGTGTGTGAATCTGGTTGGGGGGGGTGGGAATACAAAGCTGAGACTCAAATTGCAAAGAAGAAGGAAGTCCTTACTGCCCCCCACTTCCCATGTGAGAGAGAGAGAGAAAGAGAGAGAGAAAGAGAGAGACTGTGTGTGTGTGTGTGTGTGTGTGTGTGTGTTTCTGTCCAGGTAGTAGGGCCTGGACCACTATGCAAGTTTTAGAAAAGCCCCCTCTCTTGGGCTTCCCCCCTTGCATTGGAGAACAGGTTCCTACCCTGGTAACCATATACCATTTTTTCCTAGGGTTTGGGGGAGGATTCAGCAGCAGACTAGACCCCTTCTGGGGACCCTCAGATGGGCAAGTTTGCCTTCCTGAGCTCTAACAGAGCCCCTTTCCCTTACACCCACGTGCCTCCGGTGGTGGTGGTGGTGGTGGTGGTGGTGGTGGTGGTGGTGGTGGTGGTGATGATGGGTGGGTGGGGGAAAGGGGGCTTCCTGCAAAGGTAGTCAGCATTTGGAACTAAGCTGGGTTGGGGGCAGGGAACGTGGAGTGTCCCCCTCCTTCCAATCAGTGTTTACAGGCTGAAGTCTGAGAGTGTCTCTGTCAAAAATAACCCCCTGGAGCCTTCCCCCCAGCTGCTCTGGGATTTCACCAGCCACGGGTGGCTGCTCAGGCCAGCCTTCAACCCGAGAGATCACTAGGGAGAGGAAGAGAGATTTGGGGGATGTTTGGGAGACCGTTAGAAGATACTGGGAGTCTCCAGAGAGGACGAGTGCCCTCCTCCATCCCTGCCTGTGGCTTAGGCTCCCCAGCTCACCCCTGAGCACCCCGCTTGGGGCTTGGGAGCGGCATTCCAGTTCCTGGCTCCCACAGCCCTCCCCTCCATCCCGGTCTCTCCAGACCCAGTCTCTCTGTATCCCTCTCTCCGGCCTGTCCCCTGTCTCTCCCAGTCTCTGTCTCTCTTTTGTTTTTCTCAGCAGTCCTCCCTGCCTGCCTCCCTCTCTCAAGCTCACTCCCTCCCCTCTCTCCCTCTTCCTCTTTCCTCGCAGGGAGGGGGCGGGGCCGGTGGGGGCAGCTCCACCCTCCGCCCGCCCTGGGGCCTCATTCTGAGAGAGGCTCTGAGAGAGCCAGCGGGGAGGGAGGGAGAGAAAGGGAGAAAAGGAAGGGAGCCGGCGGGGCGCTGTGTGTGTCTGTGCGTGAGCGAGTGTGAGCGAGTGTGAGTGCCGGGCCCTGCCTCTGCTGGTGCCCCGGCGGAGGGGCCTGCTGGCCTGGGGAGGGCGGGCGGGCTGCTTGGAGGCAGAGGCAGAGGCGGCGGCGGGGAGAGCAGAGGAGGAGGAGGAGGAGGAGGAGGAAAGAGCGGAGCAGCCATTGTTGAGGGAAACCTTGCAAACAAAGAAGGCTCCGGACTCCCCGCGGCCCCCCGCCCCCCAGGCCGGCCCCCTGGCCCCGGGTCCCCAGCCCAGTGGCCATTGTAACTTTCTCCCGGGGCTGTGGCCGCCGTGGGGCGAGCCGAGGCCGTGCGTGCGAGTCTTTGTGCAGCCCGCGGAGTGGAACTCCCAGCCAGGCCTGCCTGTCCCACTCGGGACATGAGCGGCTGAAGTTGGCCCCCCCTCAGGCCTCACCCCTGCCAGGGCCCCTCTGGGCTCGCAGCCGCTCCCCGCACCTCTCCTGGCCCCCTCAGTTCTCCCAGGTAAGTAAGTCTGGGCACCCTGCAAGCCTGTTGGGGGTGGGTGGAAGGTCCTCCATCTGGCCCGGGCCTGGTATGCTGGCTGTGAGAGAGGTGACCCAGCTCATAGAGGAGAGGGCTCTCGGGCCTGCTGACCTCTGGTCAGCCCCCAGAGGGAGGGGGCTTGCCCTCGGGTCAGGCTGGTTACCATGGAAATACCCAGCTGGAGGTGCCCCCCTAGGCCACAGGATGCAGCTTCCATTCTGAGAAAACTTTACTAGTTCTGGGCTCTTCCTCTCTCCTCCCCCTTCCTAAGGGCTCCTAGGTTGCTAGAGGTGGGAGACGGGACTCTGCCTGACTCCAAGACTGGATGACACATCCATCCCCTCACCCCCACCCCCACGTTGCTCCCTCTACCCCTGCTGCTGGGGACAGGCAGCAGCAGGGACAGATGGTCTGGGTGATGTTCCCTCCCCTTCTCTTCTCACTCCCCAGCCCTTGTGCTGGGGCTACTGGGAGTTGCTATGGCTCTGGAGAGATGCTGAGTTTATTTGTGTCCATTCACTGGTCGTGTAAATAGAGGCCCCAGAGCTTTGGGCTTTAGCTCCTCAGTACTGTTACCTAGCCCCAGGCAATGCCTGTCATTTCTCAAGTGAGAAATTGAAGCTCTGAAACTTTTTTCAGAGTTAGAGAGGAACCCTGGTGTTTTGCCTCCCTTCTCTTTAGGGTCTTGAGCTGATACATTTCAAGTGGTCCTGAAACTGAGGGGCAGGGGCAGTAATGCTTTTGGGGAAAGGAGGGCCTAGGTAGGGGATGAGGGCCAGGTCTAATAATCTAGACTACTGGGTGCATTGCCCAGGCCTGGCTTCTGGTTGCTAATGTGAGCTTTGACTTCCTACATGGCCTTGTCCACCTGTCTGTGGAGTGGGGGGACTTGGGGTTGGGTGGGACTGCCTCTTTCCTGAGGACACATGCTCCTCATTCAGTCCTGACTGGCATGTGAAGGCTGTGTATGTCGTGCTGGGAGCATTTGGATGTGGCCTGTGAGAGCTCATGCGTGGGGCAAGGGCCTGTTGCAGGCACCCTGATCCTGCCTGGGGCTGCTGGGTTCCAGCCCTTGGTAGACATGTTGGGGCGAGCTGAGGGTGCAAGCCTGCTAGGCAGGATGAGGCACACGCGTGTGCAGGTACACACAGGCTCTGAGTCTTGGCACTGAGTCTTTGGGGACGGTGGAGGGTAGGCCTCTCTGGGACCCTCCTTTGGCCCATATTGTGAGGAGGGGACCCAGGGGAGAGAATTAAATGATACATGTTGGTACAGGGTCTTCCTTTGTCTCTTCCTCCCAAGGAACAAAATAGATTTTGTATCTAAATTGGAGATGGGGCTCAGATACAGCCGATACAGCTACCCTTCCAAATGCAGTCAAGTTTGGGGGACATGAGGAAGCAGCTGTGACTAGGACTCTGCTTCACGATCTCCTCCTGTCTGGTGGGGAGGGGATAAGTGGCATTGTGAGGGTACCTGGCTCTTACCTAGCTATGAAAGTAACACTTCTTCCAGTCAGGTAATAGTAGAGCAGGAGTAGAACTGTGTATGCTTCTGAGTGAGGTGGAGAGGGGACACATGAGCTCATGCACAGATACACACAAGCAGAGACCCTGTCTAGTTACCACTTGCCTCCTAGACTGAGCCCCTGAAACCTAGGCTCCTTCCCTGGGGCTGTTTATTTTCTATATGTAACTAGAGTGGGACCCATTGGAGGCCCGTCTACCTCACTCCCTCACTGCAAGTCTAAGGAGAGAAAAGGGGTTGAGGCTTTGGGTTTCTGGTTTGGAGACAATACTAGACCCATGGTGGGTGTGTGTGTGGGGGGCTGGGCTGATAAGGGAGTGGCCGTTGGTGTGAGAGGCAGAAGGCCCAACTGGTTATCTGGTGGGCGGCACCCAGCAGGCACTACCCCCCCCCCTTTATCTTTCTATCCCCTGCCCTCCTGAGACCCTGGGGGTGGAGAAGGAGCAGGGAGTTGGCAAAATCCCCCTTTACCCTCCCCCAACCTGGTCTCCAGAGGGCAATAGAGGGGTAAATACTATAGGATATGGGAATCGGAAGACTAGGCTTGAGCCCTAGGACTTGAGTTCTAACTCTGCCAGTTAGTAGCTGTACGATCTTGGTAAGTCCCTTTGAACTTTTAGTTGCTTCATTTATAAAATGGGAATGTTACACTCGACCCTGCTACCTCACAAGGTTGTGATGACGATTAAACAAAACAATGTAGATGAAAAGGGAGTTTATCAAAATTTTAGATTCTGATATTTAGATATTTATTTATCTTGTGGTGCTGACATTTCTTCCCAGGTTCAATTCTGTCATCCAGGGCTCAGCCACATGAAGAAATGGGGTCTTGGGTATTAGGGCTGAGAACTTCTAGTTTCTTAATAAAAACTGGGATAGGTGCTCCGTAGGGTAGTCTCCCTCCCCTAGTGCCCTCGGGGGCTCCAGAAGACCAGTCCCTGTGCATACAGTCTAGCAGACTTCCAGGAGCACTGCCAAGAGGGACTCAGGAGACCTCTTCTTTCTTTCCCTTCTAGGTTGTTCCTCAAAGTCATTCAAGCTGTACTCACCCAAGGAGCCCCCGAACGGCAACGCCTTCCCCCCCTTCCATCCCGGCACCATGCTAGATCGGGATGTGGGGTGAGTTTCTTGTCCACTTCCTGTTCCTTCCCCAGATGGCATCCTGCCTGAAAAGGGGAGGGAGTGACACCCCCCAATAATTCCTGTCTTCCACCCCCATTCTCATAGCCTCTTCCCTTACACAGCCCAACTCCCATGTACCCGCCTACCTACCTGGAGCCTGGGATTGGGTAAGTGGAGCCCAGTGGGGAGGTTGGTGCTTTCCATTACAGGGGTGAAGGCGGGGGTGGTGGGGGGAGGCTCTGCTCCTACTGATCTCCCTTCTTCACTTCCCCCAGGAGGCACACACCATATGGCAACCAAACTGACTACAGGATATTCGAGCTTAACAAACGGCTTCAAAACTGGACAGAGGTATAGCCAAGGGAAAGGAGCTTGGAGGGAGAGGGCCATCTGGGCACCCCTGTGGCATGTCTTCTGACACACACACCCTTCCCTGTGCTTCTTAGGAGTGTGACAATCTCTGGTGGGATGCTTTCACGACTGAGTTCTTTGAGGATGATGCCATGTTAACCATCACTTTCTGCCTGGAGGATGGACCAAAGAGATATAGTGAGTGACCTCTGGGGGTCCTGCCAGTGCCGCTGTAAGAGCGTACATCTCCTGTGTCCTTCTAAGATCTGGGCGTGGGTATTTGTCCTAGGGGATCTGTCTTGGCAGGGATGGTATCTGCCTGACCACTTTTGAGATCCTTCTGTTCTGAAGAGTTTGTCCCATCTCTGCAGCCATTGGCCGGACCCTGATCCCACGCTACTTCCGCAGCATCTTTGAGGGGGGTGCTACGGAGCTCTACTATGTACTTAAGCACCCCAAGGAGGCATTCCACAGCAACTTTGTTTCCCTTGACTGTGACCAGGGCAGCATGGTGACCCAGCATGGCAAACCTATGTTCACCCAGGTTAGCACCCAGTTGGATGTGGAGCACTGAAGTACGTGGGTTTGATTCCCCTTCTGGCTCCCAAAAATGTACTTGGCTTTTCCCCAGGGAGACATAATGGGAAGTGGCAGGATGCACAGGGATGGCAGGCATGCTGCAGTATTCAGCAGACATGTATTGAGTTTGTACATGACAGTTTTCTGGGCCTCAGGGAGACACCAGTGAACAAGAGCCTGTCCTCATGGAGCTTATGGCTGACGAGTGTTTTACTAGCTACAAGAGGAGAGGACAAGAATCTGTTAAGCGTTTCTACTGTGTGTGTGTGTGTGTGTGTGTGTGTGTGTCTGTGTGTGTGCGTGTGTCTGTGTGTGTGCGTGTGTCTGTGTGTGTGTGTCTGTGTGTGTGTGTGTGCCAGTGTGGCAGGTATATGAGGAGATGGTCCATGTCAGTTATGCACCCAGATTTCTGTTCAGGTGGCAGGAGTGTATGTAGTGGGAGAATCATGAGGAAACAGGGGAACCGGTATACTTTTGCGTATGTGGGGAGGTGAGCAGACTTGTGACAAGCTTGTTTCCAGGTTTGTGTGGAGGGCCGGTTGTACCTGGAGTTCATGTTTGATGACATGATGCGGATAAAGACGTGGCACTTCAGCATCCGGCAGCACCGAGAGCTCATCCCCCGCAGCATCCTTGCCATGCATGTGAGTTGTGCACAGAACCTAAGCCACAAGGCTGAGGGCAGGCAGCGGGAAGGGTGGAACGAGGTCTGCCATTACCCACCAGTGGCCCTAGACAGAGGGTTGAAGTTTATCCATCTGAAAAATGGGTTTTTATATAGTAGTCCCTCTTCTCTTGGGTGTCACGAGGCTAAGATGATAGGGCAGGTGAGCAGATGCAACCCAGGTACTAGTATTCTTACCTTTCTCCTCCTCTAGGCCCAGGACCCCCAGATGTTGGATCAGCTCTCCAAAAACATCACCCGGTGTGGGCTGTCCAATTCCACTCTTAACTACCTCCGAGTGAGTCTCTGATCACCCAATTTCTGCCCCATCCCATTTGGTCTCCACTCCACGTCTGTCCCCTGACAAGCCACTAACTGGTCTCCCCCCAGCTCTGTGTGATACTCGAGCCCATGCAGGAGCTCATGTCCCGCCACAAGACCTACAGCCTCAGCCCCCGTGACTGTCTCAAGACCTGCCTCTTCCAGAAGTGGCAGCGCATGGTAGCACCCCCTGGTGAGTGCCTTGCACCTGCACCTGCTCTTACCAGTATCTGATGCTGCTTCCCCAAGGCTGTATCGCTGTCTCCTCACAAAGCCCTTTCCTCTTTCCTGGGTCTGCGAGATTGGGATCAGGGTAGGCTCAGGCTCCTTAGGAGCCAGAATGGGGAATAAGGGTCCCAGGGTGCTACCCCACCTGAGTCTCCTTTCCCTGGCACAGCGGAGCCTGCACGGCAGCAGCCCAGCAAGCGGCGGAAAAGGAAGATGTCAGGGGGCAGCACCATGAGCTCGGGGGGTGGCAACACCAACAACAGCAACAGCAAGAAGAAAAGCCCAGCCAGCACCTTCGCCCTCTCCAGCCAGGTACCTGTAAGCATCTCGGCTTTCTTCTCTCTTCTGGGCTGCCCCACTGCTGGCCCCTGACCCTTGACCCTGTCCCATCCTGAGCTCACTAGCAGACGTAGAAACAAAGACAGTTTTTCCCAGTGTACTTTGCCATCGTGGGCTGACTCTTGTCCCTGATGACAGTCCTTGTCAGTCACGTGCATGATTGTGATCACACAGACTCAGACGTAGCAACGTACGACATCAAGGGACGGAGACAGCCATGGGAATGTATGGACATAAAGGACAGACAGCTTAGGGGCACACAGACCACCAGAGAGACACACACGCTGACAGAGGGACACACAGACTTGAATGTGTGCAAATCTAGAATACATACATGCACATACGTTTCCCCACCGGTGTTTTTGATCTGCTCCTTCTCTCTTACATTGGACAGAAGTTCAGGAGCCCCCTAAAATTTTGGAGAGATGGACTAGGGAGCTAGAGGAGTAGACTGACTTCTCCCAGAATCCAGTGGATATAGGTTAAAGGCTGTGATGCTTTGCAGTCATTCAGTGGGAAGTATTCCAGGGGCGGAGGGTATCAGAGGAGTTGGGGTTTTAAATTGGGGTATAAGTTGGGGGGTGTGGGGTTGAGTTTCCCGGGTGGGTGTTGGGGCTCTGGGGGTATCTGCTGCCCTGGGCTGGGCGAGCCCCTGCCCCGATTATGTTTGGGGACCTCCGCCACTCTCAGGATGTGATGGTGGTGGGGGAGCCCACCCTGATGGGCGGGGAGTTCGGGGACGAGGACGAGAGGCTCATCACCCGTCTGGAGAACACCCAGTTTGACGCGGCCAACGGCATTGACGACGAGGACAGCTTTAACAACTCCCCTGCCCTGGGCGCCAACAGCCCCTGGAACAGCAAGCCTCCGTCCAGCCAAGAGAGCAAATCGGAGAACCCCACGTCACAGGCCTCCCAGTAAAGGCTTTGCCATGGCCACCGCCACCCAGCGCTCTGCCTGTCTTCCCCACCCCTCGAAGCCCCAGGGAGCAGAAGACAGAATGAAGAGACTGAGCATCTAAAATGGGCAGCCTCATCCACCCGCTTCAGGGAGGAACTGGACTCACTGGGGGCAGGTGCCAAGATTTGCCCCCCCAGTGGCCCTGGGCTGGGGCTGGCCTCTGCAGAGCCTTTTGGGGAAGGGGGTACTCATGTGGATGCCTGTGTGGACCCTGGGCCTCTGAGAAATGTCCTGACCACCTCCCAGGGCATTTGCCTCCATCCTCACCCCAGGTTCTGGGTTCCCTCATCCTCCTGACTCCACCCTCTTCAAGCCTGGGGTTGTCTATGCCCACAGCCCTTAGGGACTTAAAAGTTATGGGGCTTGATTGAATGCCCCTCCTCCAAACCCTCCCCTTAGGTGGCTGGTAGTAGAGGGGTAAAGCTTTGGGCTCCTCCCTTCTGCCACCTATCCCAGCTCCAAGTTTTTTAAAAAATAATATTATTAAAGATGTAAGTTTAAATAAAAAATCACTCATGTCCCCTATTTCCCCTTATTAAAGGTCCAGCTACCTCCCTATGCCTGGCAGGTGGAGAGCTTAGGGCCTATGTGGAGGTAGTGGGGTATGCATCACCGTTTTACACAGTTTGGAGAGCTTCAGACCAAGGAGACACTTTGCCATCTCTCTTCTCTTTTCCTCTGGGGTGACTGGAGTTGGGGAAGGCATGCCATGGGGGTAGGGCGCCATTGATGGCCTCACTTTTGTGACAGCCCCCTGCTGTTGTCTCTGTCTCCCCATCTTCTAGGACTCTGGCCTGCCCTCCTAGTGCTTGTGACTCCTCCTATCCCAGCCCCCAACCCCCTCCCTCCACGGTGTGTATATTCTTTACAAGTCCTCCACTAGAGCAGCTGTCTTGGATGGGGTGAGGGGGAGGCTCCCTGCCTTAGGGAGTGTGGAGGGAAGGGAGCAGCCTTGTTTGTCACTGTGTTTTTTGTTTTGTCTCAGTTGGGCAGGCATGGGTGGAGGAGGGGTTCATCCACTCTCCAGTACTCTCTTTCCCCAACTCCTCAGACTGCATATCTAGTCCTCCCCTGCCCTTCAAGGAGGGGGAGAAGCCACTGAGGGTGTCCCAGCTCTGAGCCCACCAGGGAGCAATAGGCTTTTGTCCTCCAGCTGAAGTAAAGGCCCTTCATCTCCCAGTATCTCCTCTCTCCCCTTCTTCATAGAAGGACAGGGGAGGCAGCCAGGATCCTCAGCTCTGTTTCACAATTGGACATGTGGAGGCTCCAGGCCCAGGGTGAGGCCGAGAGCAGGGTCCCATGAGTCTGGACGCAGCTCTGTGGCTTCGCTGCCTTCTCCTGTGGCCAGTTCCAGAAGTGTTAGCACCACCTCTCTCCCCACTCTTCCTTCTGGATTCTGGGGTCCCCCACATCCTGTTTCCTCTACTCCAGCTGCCACTTTTGGAAGGATATTGTGTCAGGAGCTGAGGGAAGGGGTAGGGAAGGTGGATGTCCCACCCCGCTCGCTGTAATGCCTTTTTTTTTTTTTTTTTTTTTTTTTTTTTTTTGGGCCATTTGAGTCATGTATGGTACCGCTCAATAAAGAGACTTTTTGGTTTGAGAGTGTCTTGGTTGGTCATTGATGCCTATAATGACTCAGTCCAAGGCAGTCTTTTTCCCCTCCTTCCTGCAGTCCCTAACACCAGTCATTGGGGAAGAGGCATGGATTGGGCTTGTGAATTCCCCCTCACTCCCATCTCACATTTCCCCTCACTCTTCTGGTGGTGTTCTTGATGTGTCCTAGGCTGCCCTGTATTCCTCAAAAGTTGACTTCCCAGCCCCTCCCAGGACTATTGTTCCTCACCCCTAACTGTCATGGGGCTGCCAGACAGGTGGTGGCCCTCTGCAGGCTGGGTTCCTGGGATAGATAGACCTGGATTAAGCTGTTGGGGGAGGGGTGGAAGAAGGGGTCCTTGCCTAGGAGGGGACTTGGATTGGAGGAGCTTTGGGTGGTTAAATTCTTGGGAGACTCAGTCCTGTTTTTGTCAGATTCCTACCCCTACCTGGCCTCTAGCTTACCAGCCCAGCTGAGATCTGAGCTAGTCTCCTCTGGTGCTAGGTCCCTGGGTGGGGAAGTGGGAGAGTAGTGGGGTTGTCTCCTTGCTGACTTTGGGCTGAGGCACAGAGAGAGGAGGATGCTTAAGCACTATTGCTAGGGGACAGCCTGAAGCTCCACAGAGAGATGGTAGAACGAATAGGGCACTTCTCAGACTCCTTTCCAGGTATTCTCCCTGATTCCCCTCCTTCCCCACTATTATAGAAGATTGGCAAGATAGGGAGATACTGCAGTGGGTTGGGGAGGGGTATTAGCACCTGCAAAAACCCCTACCCAGTCTCCCTCATTTTCTTTTTTTTCTTTTCTTTTTCTTTATTTTTGGTTGTGCCGCGCATCTTTCAGGATCTTAGTTCCCTGACCAGGGATTGAACCCGGGCCACGGCAGTAAAAGCGTCAGGGAATTCCAAGTCTCCCTCATTTTCATCCCAGACAGGGGAATCTGAGGCCTCAGACTGTTCCCTCACTAAGGTCTCTGGATCTCAAGTAAGGCCTCATAGACCTGCACCTCTGCCCCCACCTCCCAAGCTGGCAGGAAGAAACCAGAGGAAAGGACTGCATGGCCCACCCCACACCCTTTCCAGTCCATGCAGTTACCTCGGCCCTGCCCTGCTGCCAGCCCAGCTCCTCGTTGCTCCAGGACCTCAGAACTCCAAGGCCTGCATTTGTACACACACACATATCCCACCCCTCTGCAGGCCTGATCTGACTGAAGGACATTTACCAGCCAGCTGTGACCACTAATTCGCCCTGGAAGTCCTAGGTAACACCTATCTGCAGTGTGTTTGTGTCTGGCGCTAGGTGTACAACTGACCTTTTTGCCCGGGTGTGAGCTTGTGTATGTAGTAACTTCTGACCTCAGAGAGGGCTTGGATATGTGTATATAAGGGACGTATACATGTATTAATAGGCATGTGGGCTTGTATATGCATTTGTTTATGATGTATGTCTTGGTGGATTCATTCATTCAGCTAATATTCATTGAGCCCTCTCCAGGTGCCAGTCCCAATTCCATGTGCTAGGGATGCGGTGCTGAACAAGGCAGAGGAGGCATGACCACTGGGTGTGAGTTGGCAGCGAAAGGTACATAAATGAGGATGTGTTGTTGAATGCATGGCTTGGCAGTACGATTGTGTTGGGTTATGGGGCTGCCAGGGTGGGCATGTGACTGGGTTTCAGCATTTGCAGGTTCACATTGTGTGTGTGTGTATGTTTCTGAAAGGGAGGTGGGGGTCCAGGGGAGAGGTAGATTGCTAAGCCTGGACTCTGCCCTGCTAGGCCTGGACTCTGCCCTGGGGGAAATGAATGGGCCAGAGAGACAGGGGAACCCACTTTTTGAACTCAGGAAACCTGGTGGCCAGTGACTTCCTCTGAAGCCCCAGATCTGGCTCCTCCCTGTTTGCCCCAGTGGCCCCTCTGGGGAAGGCCCTTGTTCAGGAGGAATTGCTGGAGTGGGGGAAGTAAACCCTTCAAAGCCCTCATGTCCTCTGTTTCTGGGTGCAGGGGAGGGCCCAGTCCCAGGCCCAGCATGATGCTGAAAAACTTGTTTCAGCCCAACTGTGTATGCCAGCCAGGCCCCACTGCAGAGGTCCAGGCCTTGACCCCCAGGCCCCCAGCTCATCCTGAACCCAGCTCCTTCCCCATGTTTCCTAACCCAGTCCAATCCAGCCTGGTTTCTAGCCCCTTTCTTAGGACTGCTAGTCTAGTCCAGCACAATCTCCAGCCCCTTTTATACCAGTAGCCCAGTCCAGCCTAACCTCTAACCCCTTTCCTAAAGGTAAGAGGCCAGCACAGCAAGCCCAGCCCAGTTCAGTCTGACCTTAAGCCCCTTCCCTAAGGTGGAAAGTTTGAAGCTGCCCTCCCAGAGCTTCCCCCCAATCCCTTTTTTCACAAAGTAGGGTCTCATTTTGGGGGTTGGTAGAAGTAGAGGTGAGAGTACAGGATTAGGAGCTACAGTTAGGATGAAGAAGGAAAGGGCAGGGAAGACTGGGAGATGAGGGGCAGGGGGTGCTTAGGATGGCCCAGGCGTGTCCTGGGCCAGGCTGAAAAGAGGAAACGTGTAAAAAGTTGTGAGTCAGCTGCCCCGTAGTTCCAAACGGAATTTTTTTTTAATTAATTAATTTATTTTTGGCTGCGTTGGGTCTTCGTTGCTGTGTGCGGGCTTTCTCTAGTGGTGGCGAGCGGGGGCTACTCTCGGTTGTGGTGCGTGGGCTTCTCATTGCGGTGGCTTCTCTTGTTGCGGAGCATGGGCTCTCGGCGCACCTGCTTCAGTAGTTGTGGCTCGTGGGCTCTAAAGTGCAGGCTCAGTAGTTGTAGCACACGGGCTTAGTTGCTCCGCGGCATGTGGGATCTTCCCGAACCAGGGCTCGAACCCGTGTCCCCTGCATTCGCAGGCAGATTCTTAACCATTGCGTCACCAGGGAGGTCCCCAAACTGAAGTTTGAAGATGGTGGTTTTGACCTCCACTGGACCCAGCTCTCCAGTACCCAGAATGCTTACAACACTCTACCATGTGGCCACAGTACCATTCTCTCAGGACGCACCTCTTAGGCTTCTTTCCACTCCATCCGGAGGTCTTCAATGAAGAGCAGGAAACGAACGACAGACTACACACCCTGTAGTTCTTAGCCTAGGGAATGGGGGGAGCTGAATGGTAATGGAAGCTGACCCACCTCCAGGTTCCTACTCCACCAATTCCAGGACACTTTTCCTGAAGTAGCTAAACCCTGTATTACTCCTCTCCCTGCTGCCCCACCTGCCACCAGCTCACCTCTCCAGGAGGAGAACCTAGAGAAAAGTCCCAGAGAGGGTTGGGAAGGAAGAAACTTTTCCCCCTCTCCCCCAAACAAATAAGGCTACCTGGAGAAAGTAGGCATAATTTCTCTCCCTTGCCGTTAATGGATGTCAGGTGCACAGAATTAGATTAATCATACCCTTGTTTCATGGCACACTCTTTTCATTGCCCTGTGCACAGGACACATTTATTTAATTATAGTACTGTCATAGAACTTATCACATGAAAGCTAGGACCTTGGCAATAACTGAAATGCATCCTCCTCCTGAGGTATCCACCATTCTCTTCTCCTTTTTATAAATTTATCTT
Source organism: Stenella coeruleoalba (assembly GCF_951394435.1). NCBI lineage: Eukaryota > Metazoa > Chordata > Mammalia > Artiodactyla > Delphinidae > Stenella > Stenella coeruleoalba. Next base: position 26,401,900 of record NC_137162.1, read on the forward strand.
AGCTTTATGTATTTCCAATTTTTTTTTTAGTTTTTTTTAACCTTATTATAGAGGAATACTGCTGTATGTAGTTTTTGGCTGCTTATTATTTTTACTTAATATTACTAAGATTCATATTGCTGCAGTTCATGCATTTTGAGGGCTGTGTAGTATTCCACTATGTGACTATACCACAGTTCTTTATTCTCCTGTCACTGGACATCTGGGTTGTTTCTATCATGGTTTCTGCTCTCTTGAAGAGCCTTCCTATGAACATTTTTATTCCTTTCCCCTATTTTATGTGTGCAGAGTTTTTCTTGGTTTTATATTTCGGTGTGATCTCTGCAAACTGATGTTCCCACCTCTGAAGCCCAGGTCTGAGTGCGTTTACTATGGCAGAGGATCTAGGGTTAACTTGAATTAAAGTTCAAACATTTATTGGGAATTCCCTGGCGGTCCAATGGTTAGGACTCGGCACTTTCGCTGTGAAGGGTCCAGGTTCTATCCCTGATCGGGGAAACTAAGATCCCGCAAGCCACGTAGCCCCCCCAAAAAAAAAAAAAAAAAAAAAATCCAAACATTCATTGAGTACCTGCTATATAAAGTACTCTGTCCATTCATTCATTCAGCCAGTCAAGCTACATTTAGTGAGCATCTACAACATGCCAGGAACTGGAGATGGAACAGTAGATAAGAAAACATGACTTATAGAGTTGGGTAGGGAAATAGATGTTAAACAAACAGTTACATATATATGCAATTACAATTTATATATAACTGAATAGTGCAGGTTAGATATATAATAGAGACCTTTTTTTTTTTTTTTTTTGGCTGTGCCACACAGCGTGTGGGGATCTTGGTTCCCCAACCAGGGATCAAACCCATGCCCCCTGCAATGGAAGCGCAGAGTCTTAACCACTGGACTGCCAGGGAAGTCCCAGAGAGAGACCTAATTTAAACTGGTGTGTTAAAGAAGGCCTCTCTAAGGGAGTGATGTATCGGCTGAGACTTGAAGGATTAGGAGGACTCCACCAGGTAATGTGCATGGGGAGGGGGATTTCATGGGGAGGAAATAGGTCCTGATGCTGGGAAGTGCTTAGTGGGTTGGAAGAATAGAACACCAGTGGGTTCTGGGCCTGGTGAGCAAAGGAAAGTGGTGGCAGGAGAGAGGCTGAGGCTAGATGGGACAATGCCATGGTGTCAATAACGATGATGACAATAGCGATTAATATTCATTCTGCACCAGGTATTGTGAGAAATGCTTTATATCAATTATTATCTCATCGAAAGCTGAGCACAGCTCTGTGTTGTGGGTCCTGTTATTATCTCCCATTAATATGAAGAAACTAAGTGCCAGAGAGGCCAAGCAACTTGCCTAAGATCACAAAGATAGCAAGGTGTTTGAATTTCATCCAAATGTAATGGACTGTCACTGCAGGGTCTAAGGCGGTCATGGTTAAGACCTGGTCCCTGCCCTCCTGAAACTCCCCAAACGGGAAAGTCAGACATAGCCACATGTTGAGTAAAAGCACACATCAGGGAGCAGGATTAGAAACCTGCGAAGTGCTTTAGACTTACAGGGAGAGAAATTCATTTTGACCAAAGTGATCTGGGAACACTTCTTGCTGAAGGTGAAATTGGTTGTGATTGTGGAATGGAGGTGGACCTGTGACAGGTAATTTTGTCAAGGATTGACAGACATTCTAAGTAGAGGGATGGCTTTAGGAAAGGTACTGAAATGGGATGGTCAAGGGAAGGAATGGTGGGTACTTTGCTGGATAGGAGAGAAGGAATCAGCAAAACTGCCCTCCATAGTCTTTCTAGATTGTAGAGAGTTTTGAATGACAAGCTGAGAAGTTTGTTTATTTTATTTTTTTTGGCCGCACTGTGCGGCTTGTGGGATCTTAGTTCCCTGACCAGGGATCAAACCCAGGCCCTCTGCAGTGCAAGCTTGGAGTCGTAACCACTAGACGGCCAGGGAATTCCCAAGCTGATAAGTTTAGACTTAATTTTATAGGGAGTGGGAAGCCACCAACTGTTTTTGAACAGAGAAGTGACCTAGTTAGATACTTCTTTTAAAGTGAGATTGGTTTAGTGTGGTGTATAGAACTAGAGAAGGGGGACCAAGTATGGGGCCGAGAAGCCCATGCTACTAGCAACTTAAAAAACCAAAACAAAAAGATCCTATCTTATCATAAAATAAATTGTATAAGATTAAAGAATTAAATGTAAGCAAATAAAATCAGATGAAAATAAGATGAAATACTATTCATCACCTTTCTAGAAGTATGTGTGGATAGGATAAACTTGTAAGATTTTAAATACCATAGAAGAAATCAGAAAGGAAAAGAGTGAATAATAAAAAAAGAAAAAAACCCAAAAAGAGTGATCAATTTTGCTACATATAGACTGAGTTTATAACTTTGGTATATGTGTGTGTAAATAAAAAAGTAGATCCTGACTCTCTACCCCTTATACCGGCCACAAAAAAAAAAAAAAAAAAGCAGGTGTGCTGGGAAATATATTTGTAACAAATATGATGAGTTACAATCTTTCTGTACAATTAATTAATGCAAAATAAGTTTAATAAAGAGGCTCCTCACTAGATAAAAGGGTAAAGGACAATTTCAGAGGAGGAAGCACTAAGACTAAAACACATAGAAATATAGTAATCGAATGTATATTTAAATAATATGGCTCTTGGGCTTCCCTGGTGGCACAATGGTTAAGAATCCGCCAGCCAATGCAGGGGACACGGGTTCAAGCCCAGGTCCGGGAAGATACCACAAGCCGTGGAGCAACTAAGCCCATGTGCCACAACTACTGAGCCTGCGCTCTAGAACCCACGAGCCACAACTACTGAAGCCTGTGCATCTAGAGCCTGTGCTCCGTAACAAGAGCAGCCACCGCAATGAAAAGCCCAAGCACCGCAACAAAGAGTAGCCCCTGCTCACTGCAACTAGAGAAAGCCCGCACAGCAACGAAGACCCAATGCAGCCAAAAATAAAATAAATTTAAAAAAAATTAAAAAATAATAATATGGCTCTTTTTTGTCTATTAAACAAAGATTTCTTTTAGTAAATTAAAAAAATATGTAACAGCTTTATTGAGATATAATTTACACACCATACAATTCACCCATTTAAAGTGTACAGTTCAGTGGCTTTTAGTATATTTCTTAAGTGTTGTGCGAACATCTCCAAAACCTATTTTAAAACATTTTCATCACTTAGAAAAGAAAACCCATACCCAGCAGCAGTCATGCAACATTTTCCCCCACTATCCCAGCCCCAGGCAACTACTAACCTACTTTGTCTTTTTTTTTTTATGTTTATTTATTTATTTATTTGGTTGCGCCGGGTCTTAGTTGAGGCTTGCAGGCTTCTTAGTTATGGCACGCGAAGTCTTACTTGTGGCATGCATGTGGGATCTAGTTCCCTGACCAGGGATCAAACCCCGGCTCACTGCATTGGGAGTGTGGAGTTTTAACCACTGCACCACTACTTTATATCTTTATTAATTTGCCTATTTTAGACATGTCATATAAATGGATTCATACAGTATATGGTCTTTTGTGCCTAGCTTCTATCACTTAGCAGCATATTTTCAAGTTTCATCCATGTCGCCCCATGTATCAGTATTTCATTTCTTTTTATTGCCAAGTATAATTTTCCATTGTATGAATATACTACATCTTATTTAGCCATTCATCAGTTGAGGGACATTTGGATTGTTTCTACTTTCTGTCTGCTATGAATAATGGTGCTATGAACATTTGGGTACACGTATTTGATTAGATACATATTTTGATTTCTCTTGGGTATATACCTTAATTGTACAAAAAGATTGTAACTCATCATATTTACGCAAATGTATTTCCCAGCACACCTGCATTTTTTTTTTGCGGGTGTAGGGGGTAGGGAGTCAGGATCTACCTTTTTATTTACACAGACATATACCAAAGTTATAAATTTAGTCTATATGTGGTTAACTTGATCACTCTTCATTTTTTTTCTTTTTTTATTGTTCACTCTTTTCCTTTCTGATTTCTTCTATGGTATTTAAAATCTTACAAGTGGAATTGCTGGGTCATATGGTAACTCTATGTTTAACCTTTTGAGCAACTGCCAGACTGTTTTCCAAAGTGACTGCACCACTTTACAGTCCCATGAGCAATATATGAAGGTTCTAATTTCTCTATATCCTCCCCAACACTTGTTATCATCTGTTTTTTTTTTTATCATAGCCATCTTAGAGTGTGCAAAGTAGTATCTCATCATGGTTTTGATCTACATTTCCCTGATGACTAATGACATTGAGCATCTTTTTTCTTTTAATTAATTAATTAATTTTTATTTTTGGCTGCCTTGGGTCTTCATTGCTGTGCGAGGGCTTTCTCTAGTTGCGGCGATCAGGAGCTACTCTTTGTTGTGGTGTGCAGGCCTCTCATTGCGGTGGTTTCTCTTGTTGTGGAGCATGGGCTCTAGGCGCGCGGGCTCAGTAGTTGTGGCTCGCAGGCTCTAGAGCGCAGGCTCAGTAGTTGTGGCACACGGACTTAGCTGCTCCGCGGCATGTGGGATCTTCCTGGACCAGAGCTTGAACCCATGTCCCCTGCATTGGCAGGTGGATTCTTAACCACTGCGCCACCAGGGAAGTCCCCACTGAGCATCTTTTATTAGCCATTCGTATACCTTCTTTGGAAAAATGTCTCTGCAGATCCTTTGCCCATTTTTTAATTGTCTTTTTATTGTTTTGTTTTTTTGAGGTATAGTTAATGTACAATGTTGTGTTTCAAGTGTACAGCAAAGTGATTCAATTATATATATTTTCTTTTTCATATTTTTTATTGTGTTTTAAGAGTTATTTATACATTGTAGATGCAAGTCTTTTATCAGATGTATGGTTTGCAAATGTTTTCTCCCATTCTGTGGGTTGTCTTTTTGCTTTTATGATAGTGTCTTTTTTTTTTTTTTTTTTTTTTTGCGGTACGCAGGCCTCTCACTATTGTGGCCTCTCCCGTTGCGGAGCAGAGGCTCCGGACACGCAGGCTCAGCAGCCATGGCTCATGGGCCTAGCTGCTCCGCGGCATGTGGGATCTTCCTGGACCGGGGCACGAACCCGTGTCCCCTGCATCGGCAGGCAGACTCTCAACGACTGCGCCACCAGGGAAGCCCGAGAGTGTCTTTTTTTTTTTTTTTTTTCTTTTCTTTTTTGCCAATTTTAAATACAGAGAGTGACTTTTGAAGCACAAAAGTTTTAAACTTTGATGAAGTCCAAATTATCTATTTTTTCTTTTGTTGCTTATGCTTTTGGTGCGCTTGGTAAACTATGCTTTGAAGTGTAACATACGGAAAAGTACACATATCATAGAAATACAACTTGACAAATTTTCTCCAACTGAACACACAAACTGAACCAGCACTGAGATCAAGAAGTAGAACATTACCAGCACCCTGAAGTCTTCTCATGACCCTTCCCAATCATTTTTCCCCTGCAAGGGTAAGCACTGTCCTAATTTTTAACACCATGATTGATTTTGCCTGGTTTTTGAAGTATGTAAATAAAATCATACTAAAGCGGCAAAGATATTCAATGATCCTACTCAATGCTGAAAAGGATGTGAAGAGACTAGAATCTCATACACTTTAAGTAAACTAATCTCTCAGAAAAGCAACTTGTATTAAGGTGCACAACATTTGACCCACTAATTTCATTTCTGGGAATCACAGCATTACTTATAATACAGAAAATTTGGAAACTCCTGAAAGTGATGGATAGGAGAATGGCTTGGTTGACTATGGGACATTCTAAGAATGGAATGCTATACAGCCATCAAAATGATATTTACCAGGCTTCCCTGGTGGTGCAGTGGTTGTGAGTCCGCCTGCCAATTCAGGGGACGTGGGTTCGTGCCCCGGTCCGGGAAGATCCCACATGCCGCGGAGCGGCTGGGCCCATGAGCCATGGCCGCTGGGCCTGCGCGTCCGGAGCCTGTGCTCCGCAACAGGAGAGGCCACAACAGTGAGAGGCCCGTGTACAGCGAGAAAAAAAGAAAAAAAAAAAAAGATATTTACCAAGCGGTTAAAAGAATGTGAAAAATACACTTACGATCAATGTTAACTGAAAAAGTAGGATGATAAATTATCATACAAAATGTCTGCAATTATGTAAAAGGTCTTTGCCTGGGGAAAAAGTATCAATACATGGGAAGAAAGTACAATGGTGGGAATAAGATGATTGGATTCTGGGTGGATTTTTCTTCTCTTTGCCATTTTTCAAACTTCCTTTAATGTACTCACACTACATTTATAACAACAAATACTAACCACAAGAGAGACAAAATCCTGGTGGGAAGTAATAAAGACCTGAATTAGGGTGTTTGTGGTGGGCCTGGGGAGAGAAGCAGGAGTATAGATACCATTTGGCAGTTTATTGAATATGGGGAGTGAGTAGGTGGGAAGGATGGAAGGCAATGTTAAGGTTTGGAGGAACTGGGAGGACACTGGTGCCATGAACTAAAATAGGGACTCCTGAAGTAATCACCGCACAGTGGTCCAGAGCACGGGCTCTTGCTAGAGACATACCTTTTTTGAATCCTGGCCCAACCACTTATAGGTGGATAACACTGAACAAGTTATTTAACCTCCTTGAACTTGTTTCCTCATCTCTACAATGGGGATAATAATAGCACCTGTCTTAGAGGATTGTTAGGAGGATGAAACGATATAGAGAGTTTAGAGAATGCCTGGCACAGAGTAAGCTTTCAGTAAGGATTAACTATTGTGATATGCCAAGAGGCCCTGGGAGGTTGGCGGGGGGTGGGGGGGAGGGGGGCAGGACTAAGACGTCTCACTCCCCAGCCACCTGTTAGACCAGAAACAGTCCTTCCATCTCCCCTTTCCCAGCTTGCTCACTGCCAGGAGGTCACCCCAGGAGATGCTTCAAAGCCCACCAGGGTGGGAGTGGCCGGGACTGTGAAGTAGGATGTGTGGGAGGACTGGTTTGGAGGAATGGAAGGACTGGTTTGGAGGAACGGGAGGGTTAAGAGCTAGGAAACTGCAAATTAAGTAGGCCAGTCTAGCAGCAAAGCAGAGAGGCTCTGGAGTACCCCACTGGAGCCTTCCTGTCCCATATCAGTATATCATGATGCTTTCTGGATAGTATAAGGAGGGGCATGGCTAATTGGGTCTCTTCTGTCTCACCACTCTGCCTCTACTCCCACTTAGACCTAGACTTGTGAGAGCAAGGTCTCTTGGTCTCTAAAAAACAAGGACAGCCAGTGGGACATCTTCAAGAAGATAAGGCGAACTCCATGTGTAAGTTTGTCCTCCAGAGGCCACCCTGCCACCACCCCTCCCTGCCCTGCACACACGGGCGGGAGGTAAGACGTGTGAGTAGCTACCTGGATGTCTGGCAGAAGCCTAAGACCACATTCCCTCCAGGCCCCCTCCCAGGTCTTGAAATATGAGGCTGGCTACATAACTGTACCTGCTGCTTGCCTTCATCTTCAGTCTGGTGCTCTTTCTGTCTGGCTTCAGCCTGTAAGGCTGCCTGTGTGAGTTCTGCAGGGGCTATTCATTTTATCACTCCAGTTCCCAGCACCACCTATCTGCCTGCTTCCCGCTGGGTGTGACCACGCTCCTCTTGTTTGTTGCCCTTCCCCTACCCAGTGCGCATGCCTCATGTCTGAAAGCTAGTCACTCAGGCCAGGAGCCACCTCTGGTCTCCTCAGGAAGATCCTATCCTAACCTGTAACCCCTCCCCACCTTATGCAACTTGCTCCCCACTATGACTTTCTGGGCCCCATCCCTCCAAGAACCATCCCCTTTCATTACCCAGAACTCCCCAAACCCAAGCCCTGCCTATACCCTGGTTCCTCTCATCTGCCTCTGACCCCTCTTCCATTTTTCTCTCTCCTCCCTGACCCCTCATCTCCATCCATCTTCTCCTAATTTCTACACCCCCACCTGTCCTCTACTGACTCGCAACCTTTCTGCACATTCTGACCTGGCCTTGAGTTCTTTCCCACTCTCCCCCCTGCTTTTTCTCCCCAGGGGCTGGAACATCTGCAGCTTCATAAGCAATAAGCAGCTGTATGAAGCCATTTCCTACAGCAGCTACTCCGTTGGAAATAACATGTACAGCCTTCACTCTTTCCTTAAGTCCATCCTTCAGGCACAGAGGGGACTTAACCCTCCCTCCACCCCTGGGAATTTCTCTCTGAGTCCCAGACTCAGATCCTACCCCCACTCCAGAATCCCAGCCTCCCAGAGAACCTGAGCCACACCCATGGGAGTGTCAGATTCCAGGCCTTACAGTCACAGATGTGAGACATCAGTCTACCCAATCTCATTTCTCTGTCCCTTCTCCCTAGGATTTCCGGGCAGGAAACCCCCTTCCCCTCAAATTTTAACTTACTCCTAGTGTCCTGACCCTGCTCCCTCTACCTCCCAGGACATGGATGTAAACACTATCTATGGATAGGAGACCAAAAGAAAAATCCAGTCCAACCTGCTGGGTGAGGTGGAAGCAGCCTGCAGTGGGACTAGGAGGAACTGGGAACTCTGGTGGCTCATTATCATCCTGTCTCCCCCAGATTTCAGGCCCTTGCTGGGGATCAACATGTGGATCACCTCCGTGGGTATCTCCATTATGTTTTTTTCAACACCACCAAGCAATTCTCCAGTACCAGCTGGGTGTCCTACAATGCAACGCAATTCTGACACTATCTACCTGGAGAATAGCATCAGATCCTATGGGTTAAGGGCTTGGTCCCACAAGACTGCCCCCTACTTCAGATGCCAATCGTAAGTCCAGGTTGTTACCTGTGCTTCTGACCGACTGGCTAATTAATTGGACATTCCCATGCCACCCCTCCCTGGTTTGATTAATTTGCTAGAGCAGCTCAGGGAACTTAGGAAACCAGTTTACTTACTAGATTACCAGTTTATTACAAAGGATATTAAAGGATATGAATGAACAGCCAGGTGAAGAGATACATAGGTAGAGGTCCGGGAGGGTCCTGAACACAGGAGCTTCTCTCCCTGGGGAGTTTGGAGTACACCACCTTCTGCCCGGTGGATTCATTCTGGTTCACCAACCTGGAAGCTCTCTGAATCCAGTCCTTTGGGGTTTTTATGGAAACCTCATTACATAGACATGATTGATTAAATCATTGACTATTGGTGATGGATTCAACCTTCAGTCCCTCTCCCTTCCCTGGAGGTCAGGTGGTGAACTGAAAGTTCCAACCCTCTGATCACTAGGTTGGTTCCCCTGGCAACCAGCCCCAACCTTAGGTACTTTCCAAAAGTCACTTCATTAACATAAACTCTGGTGTAGTTGAACGGGTTTATTTGTTATGAATATCAAGACATGTTTCTCAAGACACATTTATCAATTATGAAGCTCCAAGAGTTTTAGGAGCTCTGTGCCAGAAATGGAGACGAAGACCAATTACATATTTCTTATTATATATCACAGCATCAAAAGCCCATGCTGGAATCCTTTTCTGAGCAGATTGAGAGTGAGAGGGATGGGTTGGGGGGGCGCTGTGGGCGGGCAGCCCAGCCCAGGCTCAGGTAGAAGCAGGCCCACAGTGACAGCAGTCAAGACCTCCTAGCTGGATGAACAAATGCTTGGGAGGAAGGCCCAACTATTAGGTTTGAATCTTGCTTCCACCTCTACGGAGCCGCACCATAGACACGTTTAACTTAGGACCAGTACAGCCGTCTGCACTCAGCAAAGAGCAACTCCATTTTAAACAACTGGCAGGTTGAGAAGGGAGATGGCATCTCAGTTACACTAAGTGTGAGTTCAATGATTCAAGCATTTTTCATGCAACATGGACCCTAAAAGCAAGCCAGCTGCCAAATCTGGTGCTCAACCACTGAAACAACAATTGGTTCCCAACTGGCTGAGCTGGACTTATTGAGAGGTCAGCTCTACCTTATTTTATGGATGATTTAAGGTGTTATCATGTTTTGACTATATGATTCAATTTTTGACCTATGTGTTTACTTTAAAATCTAGTCTCTTTGTATGATATAATTCTGTTGTACTTACTTTGTGACCCTTTCTCCGTCATTTATCCTCTGATCCTCAGTTTCCTTAAGATCAGAGAAACTGATCTTAAGAGATTCCTAACTATTAGTGCCCTCCAAATGACATGTATAGAACATACAAATAAGTTCTTCCACAGTCATTCTCTCTTTTAATCCTCAAAACTGTTCTATCATGTAGATACTATTCCTTTTCCTCTTTTATGGCTGAGGAAATTGAGGTTCAAAGAGGTTAAGAAAGTTATTCAAGGTTACACAGACAATAGGTGGTAAAGGCAGGATTAAATCCTTGTGAGTTCTTATCCAGTGTGTCTCCAGGTACCCTTCTAACACTTGGGAGGAATGCCCCAGATCGATGGGCAGGCAGGCCCTCTTGAAGGGTTGGGGCTAATTAAAATAGAAGGATGTTTTATTTAATTCATTAATTAATTAATTAATTTGTTTGTTTATTTTTGCGGTACGCGGGCCTCTCACTGTTGTGGCCTCTCCCATTGCGGAGCACAGGCTCCGGACCCGCAGGCTCAGCAGCCATGGCTCACGGGCCCAGCCGCTCCGCGGCATGTGGGATCTTCCCGGACCGGGGCACGAACCCGTGTCCCCTGCATCGGCAGGCGGACTCTCAACCACTGCGCCACCAGGGAAGCCCCGGATGTTTTATTTTTACATGTACCTCCTTTGCCTTATAAGTTTCAGTGCTCTTGGTCCTTTGTTCATATGCCTAAGTACTAAGTTAAACTCCCACTGCTAGGGTAGTCCACTCATGCCTGGGGGTCCTATCCTTGAGCTGAGAGGGGTTCCCCAGGTCCACACGGGAAGGGGAAAGGTGCTGGCCTAAAGCCTGTAGGCCTGTCTCCTTTCTAGTCCCACCTTTCTCACCTGCTGGCCAAGGATCCAGCTTGCCTGTTTGCAACTTAGTTTTCTCTGTAATATGGGCATCATAACTGCTGCTCTGTGGGCTTCAGAGGGTAGGAGGATCAGATGAAGTAGATGACAGGGAGTTACTTCTTTTTCTTTAATTTTTGGCTGCACGCGGGCTTTCTCTAGTTGCGGCAAGCAAGGGCTACTCTTCGTTGTGGTGCGTGGGCCTCTCACTGAGGTGGCTTCTCTTGTTGCGAAGAACGGGCTCTAGGCACACGGGCTTCAGTAATTGCGGCGTATGGGCTCAGTAGTTCTGGCTCTCAGGCTCTAGAGCACAGGCTCAGTAGTTGTAGCACAAGGGCTTAGCTGATCCGCGGCATGTGGAATCTTCCCGGACCAGGGATCGAACCCATGTCCCCTGCATTGGCAGGCGTATTCTTAACCACTGCGCCACCAGGGAAGTCCAGGGAGGTACTTTGAGGTGTGAAATGCTCTTCCAGTGTGTGTGTGTGTGTGTGTGTGTGTGTGTGTGTGTGTGTTGGGGAGGGGTGGGTGGAAGTTATACAAGGCATGGCCTGGCAGAGCAGTTTCTTCCCAGGCTAAGGTCAAAGCCAGGTCCTCTTCCCACCATCAACACCAGAGCCTGGGTCCTGTTTGTTGTTCTTGGCTCCTCTCCTAGCAACCAAAGCAGCGTTGAAGAAGGTATTGCCAAGCAATGGGGACCTTGCCTCTCAGCTCTCTAGGAAGAGGGGTCAGAGCTCCAGACCCTGGCCACAGCCTTATAGCACCCTGGGCAAGTGCAGGGAGCTCTACCAGCAAGTGCAAGTTCATGGCCTAAGGCCTTAGCTTGGTGAGGGGCCCTCCCGAGACCTTCAGCTCTTTACTGCTACCCTGAGTTTGACCCAGAAAAGATAGCTTCCACCCAAGGTATATACCCCATCCTTAGGGAGACCTGATGAGGGAGACCCCACCTCATTCTTGGGGTCTGTATTAGCTTTCTAGGGCTGCAGTAACAAATTATCACAAACTTGGTGGCTTTAAACAACAGAAATTTATTCTCTCACAGTTCTGGAGGTCAGAAGTTCAAAACTAAGGTGCCCACAAGGTTGGTTTGTTCTGGAGGCTCTGAGGAGAATCCATCCCATGCCTCTTTCCTAGCTTCTGGGGGCTAGCAGCAATCCTTGGCATTCCTTGGCTTGTAGACCCATCACTCCAATCTCTGCTCTGTCTTCACATGACCTTCTCCTTCTGTGTCTCTGTGTTGTCTCCTTTTCTGTCTTATAAGGATACTCATTCTTGGATTTAGGACCCACCTTAGTCCAGGATGACCTCTTTTTGAGATCCTTACCTTGATTAACTCTGCAAGGACGCTGATTCAGAATCAGGTCATATTCTGTGGTTCTGGGTGGACATATCACTTGGGGGCCATGATTCAGCCCACTACATGTGCCTCCAATTGGATGGAGGAAACCTAAGCCCACTCTTGGGGAGTCATTGACTCTGAGAGGAGAAATCTGTCCCTACTTAAAGAAGCCCCTCTTTTTTTTTTTAGCCACGCCCTGTGCAGCTTGTGGGATCGTATTTCCCTGACCAGGGATAGAACCTGCGCCCTCAGCAGTGAAAGCACAGAGTCCTAACCACTGGACCGCCAGTGAATTCCCAAAGAAGCCCCTTTATGATGGAGAATTTGATTCCCAGCCTAGTCCCCAAGAGCCTTTAAATTGAGACAGGCACACAAATGTTGGTGGCGGGGAAGGGTCAGCATTGGCAGAATCCAGACCACTGTTCTCTATAGAACAACGGGAGGGTGTTGTGTCTGTCGTGTGAGGATTTGGAAGGGGACCAAGGGGGAGTTTCCGCCTCCATGAGGCCAGTGAGGCAAGCCAGACACATCTTAGTCTTTGCCCTCCCCCTTTTTCTTTCTCCAGCTCCCAGATGTTAATGAGCTGATCTCAGTGTTAAATACATTTTTGAAAATGAACCCCTATATGATCATCAACAAAGTAGGACTGTTCCCGAGGGTGGTCTTAATATGCTGGGGTAGCCATCAGGGTTAAGCCCCCATAAGGGTCTTTTTGCCAAACCAAGCTAGCTCCCCGATCCCTGTTTCTTCCTTACTTGCCAGGACCTACCCATTCAGCTGGGTTCTTTTCTTTCCCACTCTGGGGATTCTCTTCCTGAACTGGGAGCCGTAGAAGCCTTGCAGCTGGTACTACCTCATGCCTCCTTTCTTTTTTCTACAAACTGCAAGAGCCTCAGGCTGCTTCCTACCCATTCAATCTCTGGGGGTCCTCACGCCTCTAGGCTGGATGCTGAGTGAGGCACCAGTTCTCCTCACACCTCTTTGCCCCCCCCCCGCCCCCCGTTAAGATTTCCCTAAAGACAATTGCATGGTACCTTTTCCTTTCAAAGCTTTTACAGTTGGTCACTATGTGGAAGGAGGCCCAAAGTCTGAGGAAGGTTTGAAAATTTCAGAAACCTGGGAAACTTCTGCCAACCCTGGTCCATGGAATGAAAGGGCAGCCAGCCTCTCCACTTAGATCTGGCCTGAAGACACCAACCAGGACAACCATTCATGTTCCCCTTTACCTCTCTGTATGGCTACATTTGAGCACCTCCCAGTTGGCTTTTCTCACCTCTGTATTTCCTCAGCCTCATGCAGGAATAGCCCCTTTATGGAATGATTTTTTAGGAGAGTCACCAAAGAAGTCTCAGTAGGGCCAACTCCTAATCCCCCCTTTCCTAGAATTAGTTGCATGGATTTGGGGTTAGAGAAAGTTGGAACAACAGTAGGGGACCCCCAGTCTCTCCATGGTATTCCAGAAAGAGTGGATAAGAGGGTGCAGACATTGTGGCACATATGGGATGGGTACCCCCCAGCTCCAGATCCTTCTTTTGTACTACCACTCCATTGCCACCACCCCACCCAGATGTGAATACCCAAGTAGAGGATATTGGGATATCAACAGAGTTTATAATACAGAAGATTTGTTGAATTCAACCTGTTAAGAATTTCAGTGTATTGATGGACTCAGTGGGTTTGTCCACTGAGTGGTCAATACACATAAGCTGAGAATCCATTACTTTGAGAGATGGATGTGAGAGATGTGAGGAATGAAAAGAGATGACCAGAGCTTGACAGGATTGTGATGGGGAATTGAAGCTGGGCACAGTGATGGGAGAGGCAGGGCAGAGTTGACGGACTGACAACTGCTCCCTCTTTTTTTTTTTTGCTGAGTTTTATGGTCTTATTAACACAAACAAAATGTGTGCATGAGCTGTCTGTTCATTTTCTTCGCTGCACAGCCTGGCATTGGGATTGGTGACTCTGATGGCCAGCTGGGCTGCTCTCTCCACAATGGCTTTGTGGTTCTTGGAGGAGACGTTGTGAGCAATCTCATCATAGTAAGATTTGTTGCACATCAGCAGCACTTCAAGCTCCTTGACCTTGTGGACCAGGAACTTCCCAAAGCCGCTGGGCAGCATGTGCTTTGTTTTCTTGTTGCCCCCATAACCTATGTTGGGCATCAAGATCTGGCCCTTGAATCTCCTGTGCACTCTACTGTCAATGCCTCTGGGTTTCCGCCAGTTCTGCTTAATTTTGACGTATCAGTCTGACTGGTGCCAGATGAACTTCTTGGTCCTCTTTCTGATAATCTTGGGCTTTGTGAGGGGTCTGAGGGTGGCCATGACGCCTAGTAGGAGATGGCTGCCACCTCCACAGGCAGTGCTGAGGAGAAGAGCTCCCTCTTGTTTTCTTGATGGCTCCTCAGCCGTTCCCACATACATGACCCCTTGGAACTCTGCTTCCAAAAAACTATTCATAGGGGAAGAAATGGGTTAACCACAGATTCTCCTCCTGGCTTTCCCTCATGCCAAGCAAATGAGCCCTCTTTGAGTTAAGGGTCTGACTGATATAATTAAGGGGATGATGGACAAGGCTAACAAAACTGACACAGAATCAAGAGCCTACTCCCAGGTCCAGTTAAGTTTGTCATTAAAACAAAAAACACACCTCTTCAGGGTCTCAGTAGCGAGATCTGGGACCAGCTGGGAAGGTGCTGCTGTCTACAAGGAGAAACTATATCTTTTACTGGAGAAACTACAAAGGTTTAGGAAATCCAACCAGTGTTCCCCACTCTGTTTTTCTGACTCTTCTTCTCTGGTTTGATCCCTCTTGGCCATCCACTTCCAAACTTTCTACTCTGGAGCCATTCCATTCCTCTCTTTTGAAGCAGCCATTCCCTTATACCCCATAAAGCCCACCTTATGTTTTCTGCCCCAACATTTACAGGGGAGACCTACTTGCTGGGGAACTCCCTAGGGCCTGACCAGTTGGTGGAGGGAGGAAGTGGGTCACTGATGTGTCCATCCTCCCTCTCCTAGGCTTCCCATGAATCACCTCTTGCCCATACTGACCCTCCACTATCCCCAAAGGGCTATGAGAACAATGAACCAATCTAGTCAGTGATGAGCAGTCACTTGGTTTCCCCTCTGGATAACTCTCCAGTGATATCCAGGTCAGTGTCCCCCCTGCCTTGGCCCAGGACACTGACCTGGCTATGCTTGGGTCCCCTCTGCCTCTATGCCTCCAATCAGCCTTCCCTTTCCTTCCCCCACTGTAGCCTTCCCACGTCCAGCATCACGGCTCTGTGGGAAGGGCTCTATGCTGGGGAAGGCTCTATGCTGGGGAGGCTCTGCCCCCCAGTTCTGGGGCTCTAGGCTCCTCCTAGAGCCTCTGTGGGGTGGTTAAGGGTGGGACAATGCCCACTTCTCCCTGGTACAAAACAAAAATAATAGAGACTTTGATAAGACTGCATGTCACCTTGGAATCTGAGTGGCTGCCAAAGCCTGAGGACTTGACACCTATGAAAGACCTGGACAGTCTGCCCCTCCAGAACCTTTAGCTCAGCGAGGCCCAAATGAGGTGGACTGACCTCATTCTTGGTGCAGGCCACCCCCCTCCCTTCCTCAGCTCTTCACAGCTCCTTCCTTTTTCCTTCATTTCTCAGATAATGGAAAGCTCTAGGAGACCAAATCTAGATGAGCTGTCCCACTGGCTCTATGCTCTGGCTATAATTCTGGTGAGAGGCCCCAAGGGACCTCTGCTCTGCTCTGTCCTCCATCCTCCAGCAATCACACTTGAGAGAGTCCTCTGCTCTCCAGAGTGAGAGCATTTCCCTGCCTCCCCCAGGTCCCTCTTCCCGTTCCCATCTGTCTGTCTCCTCTCTTCTCCTGGTCCAACCTCATCCTCTTACTCATCTCTCTGCCTCTGTCTTTCCTCACCTTTGTTCTTGCTCCTGTGTAGCGACCTTTGGAGCCAGGCCCGGGCTCTCCCTCTGGGAAGTAGAGGAGAAACCACTCCAAGGCTTCTACCTACAACTGGTGAGTGACCCTGGTCACTCAGCCCTGACCTCACAGCCTGATTCAGCCTCCCTCCCTACCTGAATTTTTGTTTACCAGCAGAAATGGGGACGCATGCAGTAATAGTGTAAGCAGTTTACAATTCACGCAGTCCATTAGCCTTGAAATTGTGATTCTCAAAAAGTTTTATATTTAGGAAGATTCACCTTCATTTCACATTTTGTGCATAAAGTGAGACTATTGATTTTGAATAAAGCCCAGCATCTTATTCCTATATTTCAAATTCATGTAAAATATGACCTCACTGTGCCTTCCCAGAAATCTCTGCTGTGCCCTCAACTTCCTCCTCAGTTGGCTCAAATTATCCAGATCAGTCTGGTAGCTAGGGCAGAGTTCCAACCCTGGAACTTCCTGGAGAGGAAGCATCCTGGCAGCTCAGGTCCCTCTTTCTTCTGGGTGATACTGTCCTAGTACAAGACCAGGGTCACTTTGCCTCCCCTTGATTGCTCCCTGAGTTCTACCCTGACTTCTTCCTCTCCTCCTCTCTTGCCCTCAGAGAACCTTAATTTACCACCTTCAAAGGCTTCTTCAGTCTTAATCAAGAAATGGGCAAGTGTGTGCTTGTTTAAGGGTAATGGTGGAGCTGGCGGTGATGACAGTAACCACCAGAGGGAGCCTGTGCCTAAGAAGAGATTGAGTGGGGCCCTGGGGAGCCACTCTGAGGATTTTTCTTCCTTTCTTCCAGGGCAGGCATTCCAGCCTGAGGGGGCTCCCTCTGGAGCTGGGGGTCTAGAGCTGCACCCTCCCCACTCTCCAACTTCCTCTCTTTCCCTGACCACCAAGGGGAAGTGTGAACCAAGTTCTGGTACATTTGTACAGTGTGGAACACTTCCTAAGGACAAGTTCCCTTGATGGCTGGGTCGGGGTATGGGGGGAAAGCCGAGTGGTTTGGATACAGCCCACTCTGGCCACCAGTTTCCTACAGGAGAAAGGGGTGGGCTTTGATCTCTGGCCTTTGCGGGTTGGGGAAGACTTGGGTTGCTGTAGTCTTTTTTTTTTTTTTTTAATTATTTTTGTCTGTGTTGGGTCTTTGTTGCTGTACGCGGGCTTTCTCTAGTTGCGGAGAGTGGGGGCTACATTTCTTTGAGGTGCGCGGGCTTTCTCTAGTTGCGGAGAGTGGGGGCTACGTTTCTTTGAGGTGCGCGGGCTTCTCTTTGCGGTGGCTTCTCTCGTTGCGGGGCACAGGCTTTAGGCGCGCGGGCTTAGTAGTTATGGCTCGTGGGCTTAGTTGCTCCGCGGCATGTGGGATCTTCCTGGACCAGGGCTCGAACCCGTGTCCACTGCATTGGCAGGAGGATTCTTAACTACTGAGCCACCAGGGAAGTCCTGGGTTGCTGTAGTCTTGTGTTCCAGTCATTGGGTGGCATGGAAACCATGGTCTGTGTCTAAACAGTGAATCTCCTGGTGAGGGAAGGGAATATGGGTGGGCAGTAGGGAGATGATAAAGGGAGGATTGGGCTCCATGGCCATATAGGCAGGTAGAGGAGCCTCAGGATTTGCTTCCTCTCCTTTGCCCAGACTGCATTCTGGTCTTGTGTAGCTTAGCTTCACCTTCAAGCTTTCCAGAGACTACTACCAAGTGAACTTGAGAGTAGTATGCTCCAAAGATGAGGCATACCTGTGGAAATGCACCTACCCAAGGACCTCAGGCCTTCCTACCACCTCCTACCCAGGGACTTTGGACCTGGGATCTTGTCCACTGCTCAAAACCTTCAGCCCCAGAACTTCGCCCTTTACCCAGGCACCCAAGATCAAGGACCTCAGAGCTCCCAGATCTCCCATATCCCCAGGTCCCAACATCCTGTCTAGGGACCCTCTCTACTTTCTGATCCTAGAATACTCCCTGCCAACCAAAGACCTCAGACTTGGGATCTCCACTCACCTATTTGGAGCCCTCTGACTCAGGAAGACCACACTGGGCCAGCTCTCTGATGGTCCTCTCACACACTCCACCAGAACCCAGTCACACAATGATATCTATATCCCCGAGCTGTTCTCCAAAGTCCTGAGACATGGTTGGGGGTCACTTTATCCTCCTCACTGGAGCTGGAGCATGAGCAAGGACAAGAGCAATCAAGCACCAAGTCTGTAACAGCAGGTGAAAGTTCCCATCTAAGCTCACCTGCTCTCCTCAGAGCTGCCAGGCTGGGTGGCTCCCCTACTTGTGGGTGGCCCTGAGGAAATTCCTTGAGCCAAACAAGTCCAAGGAAAAACCTGGCCCCCTTCTTTTGCCCATGCCCCAGAGACCCACTGAATACAATTCTTTTCCCTCCAAGCACAGAAAGAGGCCCAAGCCAATCTCAGGCTGAGAAGAAACAACAATGAGGAACTTCCCTGGCTGTCCAGTGATTGGGACTCTGCGCTTCCAATGCAGGGGGCACGGGTTTAATCCCTGGTCAGGGAATTAAGATCCCACAAGCCACCCGGAGTGGCCAAAAAAGAAAACCCAAAAAACAACAACCATGATTCAGCAGGATCATGAACAGGAAACAGATTCCTGCTTTTGTCCATCTCCAGCTTCCCACAGAGGGGCCATAATGGGCCCAGCCTCCAGACTAAAGAGGAGGATGAACCCCACCCAAACCAGGGCTGAGGTAGAGGCCAAGGGATGACCTGTCCCTAGTTCTGGGCCTCTGGGAGGAGCAGAAGCTTAAGGGTCAGTAGCTTGACTCCTGATATTGGTAGACAACCTGGCTTAAGGGCCAGGACAACAGCCATCCAAATTCTGGATGAGGTCAAGGTACCATCCTTAGACTTTCATGAGGCCGAGGAGTAACACAAGCCCTGTATAAGCCTGAGGTGCTGCCCCCTTCCTCGAGACTGAGGAACTGTCCCTAGTCCCATATGAGCCTAAAGGGCCACCTTAAGTCCGGGATGAGGCTGAGCAGAACCCAAGCTGCAGGTCCTAGCTGAGGGCAAAGCTAAGAGGTAGTCCTTACCTTGGGCCCAAGCCTTGGACAAGGGATACCTGGGGGCCCAGGGTGATGCTGAGGAGCAGCATCCAGAGTCCTACCCTAAGCCCAGAACCATCCTGAGGGGTCACTTGGGTAGAAGTGGGCAGAGGGCCTAGGCCTCTTCAAAGGTGGTCCTGCTGACTAAATCCAGATGAACAGAAGTATGTTCTGGAGACGCTCTTTTTTCTTAGTTTTGGGAGTTAGCCTCCAAGCAACCCTCCTCCAGTGACTCTTGTTACCAAGCCAGAGGGCTCTGCAGGTAGCTCTCCTGTCTGTGGTAAATCTTCCCCTTATCCAGTGGCTGCTCCAGAAATCCTGGGGGAGACAAGCATGGGCTCAGGGCCGGCACAGTTCCTACTCAGGAACAGAAGAGTCTTGGGGAAAGGAAGTGTGTACCTCTGCAGATCCCCCTCCTCACAACAGGCTAGAGAAGCTAGCATTGAGCCAGGAATGAGAAGTGCTTCAAGCCCAAGCCGGTAGAAGCTATTGGGCTGTACAGTGAAGTGATTCAAATCTTAGAGCTACTACTTTCTAGCTGACTGACCTTGGTCAAGTAATCTTTCTAAATCTCTGTTTCCTCACCCGTAAAATGGAGATAATATTAGTACTTTCAGGATGGGGTTATTAGAAACATTAAAAGAGGGACTATTTAAAGACTAACAGAGTGACTGGTATACTTTAAATGCTCATAAATGTAAATTATTTTCATTATTGGAAGTGGTCACTTTAGCCAACAGATTCAGATTTAACCACTCCCTCTATAACCAACTCTATGAGGCCCTCAGCTATTGAAAAACACACCAACCGTGTATGCATTTCTGGAGTGTTTTCCAACACCAACCATCAATTTTCTGTGGACATCAATTGGGTGTCCTGCAAGTCAACTCAATTCTGATACTAACTACCTTGAGTTAGCACAGATCCCACAGGTTAAGGGCTCAATCCCACAAGACTGCCCTCACTTCAAATGCCAGTCACAAGTCACTGGTACTTCTGATCAGCTGGCTATAAATTGGGAGTTCCCATGCTATAAATTGGTTTGATAATTTGCTAGAATGGCTAACAGAACCCAGGGAAATACTTATGTTTACCAGTTTATTAAAGGATACAACAGTCAGATGGAAGAGACGCATAGGGCAAGGCATGGTGTGAGGGGTGTGCATGGGGCTTCCATGCCCTCTCTGGGTGCATCAGCACCTTAATGTGTTCACCAAGCCAGAAGCTCATCAAATTTCCCTGTTCAGGAGCTTTTGTAGAGCTGTCTCTAGCCCCACTCCCCTCCCAGGAGGTTGAGGATGGAGCTGAAAGTTCCAACCCTTTCATCACTCGGGTCTTTCTGGTGACCAGCCCCATCCTGACGCTAGGGGTTTCCACTTTTAAGTTACCTCATTAGTGTAAATGCAGGTTTGGTCTAAAGGGGCTTGTTATAACAAAGACATTTCTTTTTTTTTAAATTTAATTTAATTTTATTTTTATACAGCAAGCTCATGGACTGTTAAATTTTATTTATTTTTCCAACACAAAGCATAGGGAGCTGGAATAAGTCCCACCACCTCAAAGAGTTTCCCTATTTAATTTGTTTTAATATTTCTTGTAGGCAACTTTTTTCTGTTGAAAATGAAAACTTTGACCTTTGGGAAGTAACAATTCAAAACTTAAAAAATATTTGGATATAATATTAACTAAATCTCCAGTTTAAATCTGAAATTTTCTGGTAATTTTTTTTAGCTTTTTCTCTCCCCCTGCATCTGTGTTCATTTTTATGATAAAGCACACCTTAATTTATCTAATAAATATGTTCCCAAAATAGGAATCAGATCATATTTAAAATGTAGTGAGGATTTGCTGTTTAAATGGCTTCTACTGTAAATTTATTTGCAGTGTAAGTTATTTGACCTTAATTTATCTTTGAGGTATGCTTGGATTTTAATCTATTAGGTTTGTCTAAATCAAGGCACATCAATTAACCATTGGATCTATTCCTGTTTATTACTCTCATAAAATCTAAAGCTATCACTTTGAAATTTAAAATCCAGAATCTCCTGTGGTTAGCACCATTACTACTACCAGCAATGTAGTTTTTCTTTTTTTTTGAATTTTATTTTATACAGCAGGTTATTAGTTATCTATTTTATACATATTAGTGTATATGTGTCAATCCCAATCTCCCAATTCATCTCCCGGACCCCTACCCCCCCGCCAGTTTCCCCCCTTGGTGTCCATACGTTATAACAAAGATATTTCTATCACTCAGGAAATTCCAAGTGTTTTAGGAGCTTTGCGCCAAGACAGAAACCTGAGGATAAAGACCAAACATATTTATTATACGCACACACACATATATATATATATAAATTGCTCCAGAGGAGTATTGTGAGTATTGCACACACAGGTCCCCACTCTGGCCCCCTCCAACTCCTAGACACCTTTCCCTGATCACTGTGTCCTAGAAACAATTTTCAGCCTGTGTCAGTCACACAGAGGCCCTGTCCAGATGGTGCCCATGCCTCCAGGCCTGGGTGGTCTGATGCCTGGAGGGCTGACATAGGTCCCCGAGGTGGGGTAGGGGGTGGAGTGCCTGGGTCCCATAGAATGTCCTCATATTGGCTTAGAACTGGGCCAGAGGGTCGTCCTTGAGTCCCAGTCTGCTCCAGCAGGGCTCTGAGCAAGCCCACAGTGAGAGGGGGCTCTGCCCCAGGCTCAGGGAATGGGGCGGGGGGCTCCAACTCATCTGGGAGGTGTGTCCGCAGTAGAAGCAGGAGCTCAGTTGGAGCTAGGTCTGGTGGGCACAGGCGGCAAAGGAGGGGGAGGTGAGCATCAAGCCGGCGGTGCCGGGCAAATTCGGCCAACAGCAGTTTGAAGATCTCACTTCGAAGCAGGGGGCTGGAGGAGCTGAGGGCCAAGCCAGCCTCTAGAGCCCGCTCCCACTCTTCCTTTTGCACCAGCTGCCCCACAGCTTGGAGCACAGCTTTGGGCCGCCCACTGCCCAAGAGCAGGTCTAGCTCCAGTGCTTCAGGCCTAGTCCCCTCCTCACCTAGTACTTCCAGGGCTCGGCGATAGAGGGGCAGCCCTGGGCCCCCTGATCCCCAGCCAGGCCCGCCCTGCTGCTGTGCCAGCTCCACAAAGGGTGGCAGCCATCGTGGCTCCAGCCGGCAGAGGCATCGGCACAGGAGTTCAAAGAGGGGCAGTATCCCACTGGGTGGCTCCTTTCCACCTGTTGTAACACCCAGTACCTTCTTCCACACGTCAGGGGGAGCTTGGGACCTCAGCCTGCCATTCCCATCTGGCTGGAGCTGCAGGGCCCTGAGGATGGCACCCCAGGCCGCTGTAGGGAGGGCTTGGAAAACGGTGTTGAGCTGGGCCAGCTGGTCTCCCATCAACTCAGTCCTCAGCAGCCGTGCCACTTCGTGCTCTGCCAGCTCAGTCCAGCCAGCCTCCTCCTCATCCCCCGCCACCAGCTGGGCTTTAAGCTGCTCTAAGCCCCGGTAATCCCGAAGCTCGGCCCTCAGTGTGGTCAATAGTGTTGATGGGGACACGTGGCCCTGGAGGATGGAAGCCAGGGCCTGAGGTGCCCGGAATGTGCTGTTGTGTCTCAGTTCCTCTGGGGTGAGCCGGGCACCCCGCAGGCTCCGCCGCTGGTAGTACTCGCAGGCCTCCTCAAACACCAGATCTTCAGCTGAAGGCAGCTCAAGGCCTTGTGGGGCTTCCCAGCCTACTCGAAACAGACCCACGGCTGAAAGCAAACGAAGACCCCCTCGGGTCTCCAGCTCTTCCTCATTTTCCATGCCAGGGGCTGGGGGTTCCAGCAGATGTACTCGATCTGTACTTAGGACCTTCCTTTCTAGCAGCTGCCCACTGCCCATGTCCAGCAGTTCCAATGTGGAGCCCAGCACACAGGCCAGAGTGCCATGAAATGCGCCCAGTGCTGCAGACCCTGCCAGGCTGGCAGGTGCCTCCTGAAGGGTGCCAACAGCCCGGGTACCACCGTGGGGCTGCACCAGGCTCACAGTGCCCCTGAAGTCAAGCCACAGCAGGCCCTGGGGAGTTGGGGCCCAGGTGTGTACAGTTAATGGCTGCCTGGGGGACAGCAGCCCAGGAAGGCCTCGGAGCAGGGTCCTGAAGTCCCACGGGTCCCCTCCTCCAGGATTCAGGCTCTTACTGTGGGAGAGGCCAAGACATGGGGCAGCCACCACCACCTTGCCCTTGCTTGGGCTCCAGATGAGCAGAATGTGGCCCACGCCAGGCCAGGTGGTGGCAGTGGGCACCAGGAACAGGTCCTTGCGGGAGGTCAGCAGCCCAAAACGGGGGCAGTTGTGCAGCAGGATGTGTGTACGGCCCAGGTTGGTGCCGGCCTCCCCGCTGGGCTCCAGGGTCCGGACGCACACACAGTGGCTGAAAGCCACTGCGGGAGGCCCTTCGCGGCCCTCAGCGCCGGCCTGACGCTCCTCGCACCACACCAGGCGGCCTCGGGGCGCCGCCACGGCCACCACACGGGCTCCACCGCCAGTACACAGCTCGGTGCTCTGCAGCAGCCGCCAGCCGGGCCCCACCCCCGTGCCCCACACCTCGGCTAGGCCACTCTCCCACACTAGGACTAGCGCCGGTCGTGACGGCCACGGTAGGAAGAAGGCGTCTAGCGGTGAGGGCTGGCCAGCTGGCCAGGCACGTTCCAGTTCCGCGCCGGGTCCACGCACCGCGACCAGCAGTTGCGGGCCCGGTGCCCCCGGAGGTCGCAGCAGCAGCAGGTGGCGGCCGTCCGGGCTGCAGCGAACTCGGACGGCTGGGTCCCCGGCCAACAACTCCCGGAGCCGGGCCGCGCCGCTGAAGTTGTTCAGGTCCGAGAGCAGGCGCAGAGTTCCCGCACGCTTCATGGTGCCGCCCGCGCCAGTGCACGCCCAGGCCCGCCGCCCCGTGGGGCGAGGCCCGACTCTCGGTGCCGGGTTCCCAAGCGAGGTCAAGACTGGGGTTGAGACTTCCGCCCTTCTTTGATGAGGTGAGCCAAAGCCGGGCTGAGTCGGCCCCGCCCAGCCCGGCCCCGCCCCTCACGGCTAGCTCGCGACTGGAGCCGGTATACTCCCTGCCGGCACAACACCGCCCACCAGGGGCGGGGCCGCAGGAGCCTCGCGGGGGTGGAGCCGCGGAGCACACAATCGTCTCAGCGCTCCGACCTCGCGAGTCCTGGGGAAGGTCTCAGAGACGGGATGTAGGCCCGCTGCTTCAGGCCCCAGGAAACCGCGGAGCGGCACAGAGTATGACTAAGGTATCTGGCTTCCAGCCCGCCCAGCATCCAACTACCAAGTCTTCCCTTCCCTCCACGCCTCGCTCTCTCATCCCAGTTTATTCATGAAATTTTTATTGAGCACCTACTAAGTGCTAGGCTCTGAGTAGACAACCCTGAACAAAAGAGAAAACCTCAACTTCAGGGAGATGACAAACTAGTGGAAAAAATAATAATGGCTAGTACTTCCATAGCCCTTACTGTGTGACTCCCCCACCCCACCCCGCCTTTTAAAGATAAGGAAAATGAAGTACAGAGAGATAAAGTAAACTGACCAAGATCACACAGCTGTTAAGCAGTAGAGATACAGGTGGGATTTCAACCACAGGCAATCTGGGTCCAGGGTCAATGCACCAAACCACTGTATCAACAGGTCACCCAAACTAACATTTTGCTAGAAAACAAAATGAACACATACTTTAATGGCACTGAGTCTGTGTGTAATCTCTTTAGCACCTACAAATTGATATGCAGGAGTCCTTTCCACCCCAGATTAACCTTCTCAGGTGCTGTGGTATTCCTCTCTCCTCATCCAGTCCCTCCTTCATTAGCTTGCCCCTCCCTCCCTTTCCACGCAACTTCCCTGAGAAGCATCTGTTTCTGTTTCATCATCCTCATTCTGTCCTCTTGCTCTCAGCATAGAAATACTCCCCAGTCTGTCCTGTCCTGGAAGTCACTCTTTCATTCTCATCTCCCCCAACCTTTACTCCTATCACTCCCTCTCCCTTTCATTTCACAGTCAAGTTTCTTGCAAAGATCTAGTATTTGTTGCCCCTACTTTCTCTCCTTCCATTCATTTCTCAAACCAATACTTACCCGAAGTAGATTTTCCTGAAGTCTTCAAGGCATTTTAATTTCCTTTTCTCTTTTGAGACATTTGACAACTTCCTTATTGAAAGTCTCTCCTGTAGTTTCCACAGCATCTTTCTCCTCTAATTCTCCTCTTTTTTAAATAGTGCTGTCTTCAGAACTTTTATTGCCATTGGTTCCTCTTTCTCCACCATCCTTTAAATACTGGTTTTAAATTCCATTTGGGGCCCTTTTATCTTTTTTCCTCCCCATATTATTAATATTTTTTTAGCCCTCTTCCTAGGCCATTTATTCCCTGCTCATGGCTTGAACCGTTACCACTAGGACAATGGCTCCAAAATATTTATCTACACTCCAGAGATCTCTGCTGAGTTCCAATGAAGGTATCCAAATGTCTACTAAATATTTCTGCCTGGATGTCTCATAGACATTTCAGTCTCAACATGTCCTAAACATCATCTTCCTCCCCAAATTTGCTCCTCTTCCAGCTGTTCCTAGTTGCCATGGGATTTCTTTCATTGTTATAGCCTCACTTAAAAACACTACATTTAAAAAATTGAAGTATTGATTTACAGTATTGTGTAACACTACATATTTTTTGAGTATTTTTAGCCATATTTCTTTTTTTTAAGTTTATTTATTTATTTTTGGCTGCATTGGGTCTTCATTGCTGCGCACGGGCCTTCTCTAGTTGCGGCGAGCAGGGGCTAATCTTCATTGTGGTGCACGGGCTTCTCATTGCGGTGACTTCTCTTGTTGTGGAGTATGGGCTCAAGGCACACGGGCTTCAGTAGTTGTGGCTCGCGGGCTCTAGATCGCAGGCACAGTAGTTGTGGTGCACGGGCTTAGTTGCTCCGTGGCATGTGGGATCTTCCCAGACCAGGGCTCGACCCCACGTCCCCTGCATTGGCAGGTGGATTCTTAACCACTGTGCCACCAGGGAAGTCCCTTTAGCCATATTTCTGATGGATACACACGTGCATATTTCTGATGGTTACAAAAGCATGCATATATGTATATGCCACTGTATTTTAAATTTTTTCTTCCCGTTTTATTGAGACATGATTGATGTACAGCATTGTATAAGTTTAAGGTGTACAGCACAATGATTTGACTTACATATTACCACAATGAATTTAGTGAATATCCATCATCTCATATTGATACAAAATTAAAGAAATAGAAAAAAAAATCTGTTTTCCTTCTGATGAGAACCCTTAGGATTTACAGCAGTGTTAATTATACTTATCGTGTTGTACATTATGTTGTATCCTCACTTTTAGAGTAGAGCCTGGCACAAAGAAAGACTTCAATAGATGTTTGGTGAAAGAATGAGTAAGCTTGAGTAGGCACATGTTTGTGTGTGTGATATCACTTAGGAACCTTTTAAGAGTTATAGAATAGTTACAGAAATATGGAAAAAAAATGAAATTTACTAGAAGAACATTGGTGTGGGGAGGGTCACAGAATCTGCAGGAGACAGGAAGAACAGGCTTAGAAAATGTGCAGGAACCCAAACTCTCTGAAGACCAGGAAATAGGAAGCACAACTATTTTTCTGCAGGAACCATACAGCCAGGACACCACAGCCCCTGGTGCTGCATGACTTGGTCACTGCATTTGTGGACAGCACCTGTTATGAATGAGTTCTGACCATCTTTTCATCTCTGCATCTCTTGATCAAGAGCTGAAGCCCTTGGAGGTTGCACCTAGTGGCCAAGCCCAAGTCACATGAGCTCACTTATCTTGGTTGCCCAGGGCCTGGTTTTCCATCAAGACTCTACCCAAAGGGGCTTCCCTGGTGGCGCAGTGGTTGAGAATCCGCCTGCCGATGCAGGGTACACGGGTTCGTGCCCGGGTCCGGGAAGATCCCCCATGCCGTGGAGCGGCTGGGCCCGTGAGCCATGGCCGCTGAGCCTGCGCGTCCGGATCCTGTGCTCCTCAATGGGAGAGGCCACAACAGTGAGAGGCCCGCGTACCAAAAAAAAAAAAAAAAGACTCTACCCAAAAGAAAAGGCCCCCAGAAAAGGAGGGGAAGGGCTCAGTGCTGGATAACCAAACCAATATAACATAGGCATTTTATTATCCCCATTTTCCAGATAGGAAACTAAGGCTTAGAGAGCTCATTTAATTGTCCAAAGTCATACATCTAGTAGGTAGCCAGCCTGGGATTCATTTCCACAGTATCCCAGAGGTTGCGCTCTTACCTACTCAGTCTGTGGACTTATAAGCTTACCCTCTGCTGAATCTGTATTTAATTCAATTCCCACCAGTGTATTGTGTTTCTTCACCTTCACACTTTCACCTTTCCTTTTCTTCTCTCCTCTAAGACTTAATTTCATCTTCATCTTCCCCCAAAAAGCCTCTGAAGATTGACAGGGAATTTTCCATTCTCTGAATTTTCAGGGCATTTACAGCTTGAGCTTTTCTAAGCTTACCTTCGATAATTCACTGTTTGATATTTAAAACATTTAATTGTATATCTATTTTTCTATCTATCATCTGTCTATCACTTTCTTACAATATAATCTCAGAATTGTAACTGTTTTTCTTTTTACTACTCCCAGAATTGGGTATTCAGTAGGTGCTCAACAAAGATGTGCTAAAAGGAAGTCAGGTATGGAAGGGGTTCTTTCAGCTGTACAGGAGGCTTCTAACTCATGTTCAGGAACAATAGTTCTTGGGGTTCACCTCAAGATGCCTTCCTATTACCACTTCTCACTCTTTTTTTATATCCTATTAGGGTACAACTTTTTACCACTAATCATGTTTTATGCCACTGTGTAAACAGACAAGAAAAATTAAAAGTTACCTGGGCTTTTGGGCTATTAAGACCTCTTTCCTGATAGATCTGGGTTTAAACTTTCCTTCACCTCTTACTAACTCTAGAACATTAAGCAAGCTGTTTAATCACTCAAAACCTTTTTTTTTTTTTTGTTACCTGTGAGGTACCAACTTTATAAAGTCATTATAAGGAGACACATACACACACGCACACACTGCCCGGCATGTCTTTTTTTTGGGGTTTTTTTTCCAGATTCTTTTTTTTTTTAAATTTTATTTTCTGCATGTCTTTTTTTAATCTTCCATTTTGCGTGTGAGAAAACTGAGACTCAGAGAGGTAACTTGCCAAGTTGACACAGATTTACACGGTGCTTTGTACATAGCAGGCATACAATTACATATATGTTGATTGAATGAGTTTGTCTCCAATCTTTCACTTACAGAGTTGCAATAAAGAGCTTGGAACATATATCTTTCCAAACTTTGCCAGTGTTTTTAGAGGATGTATTTACTGCTGGAAGTGGAATTGCCTATTTCAGGGTCTGCCATATTTAAAGAAACTGCTAATTCAACTTGCATCCAGTAGACTCTTGATACATGTTTCTTTTGCTAATTTCTTTCTCGTGGTGCATTTTGGGAGTCGTAGTCTTTGTGATGGTTGCTGGGAATCGTGGTCCGAGCCAGCCTCAGGCAGTCGGCGCGGGCGAACGTATCACGCGGCAGGCTTTAGGATCCTGCGGGGCACGGCGGGCCGGGGGAAGGGTCTGGGGAGGTCGGGAGCGCGTCCGTGAGCCCGGAGCAGCTGCGGCGTCGGTGGCGTCGGGAGCGAGCCGGTCCGGGAGCGGCGCGGGTGGTGGAGGAGGAGGCAGGGTAAGCGGCGCTCGGTAAGCGGCGCCGGCCCGGGCCGGTCTCCGAACCTGGCCAACCTCTGCGGGTACTGCCATACTAGGCCTTGGCCCTGAGGCGGCCCTGGAGGCGGGGCCTGCGCTCGCTAGGGCACGACAGGGGTTATGCGGGGAGAGGGAGGGAGGGCAGCTGGTGAGGAGCGCAGAGGCTGCGTGCGGCGGAGCGGAGAGAGAAGCGGCTCGCTACTCCAGCTGCCGGTCCCTCTAACCCTCCAGTGCCGGTCACACGCCTCTCGCTCCGGGTCCCTGCTGGGCCCTCCTGGCAGCCGAGGCGCCGACCTTTGACCCAGCAAGAGGCTGACTCCGACCCCTCAGGCTACCTTGAAAGCTTTCCTCCCAGGTGTTTCCCACCCGAGTGGCCTTCTTCCCAGCCTGTTTCTGGGGTGAGGGCGTGGGGCAAGACCTCGGAGAAGGGCTAGAGGAAGCCCTGTCTGCCCGAAGTCATCAGGCGTCCCGGAAGGTCCCCGTCTCCTCTTTACAGTCTCTGATCGCCGGGCTTCAGCCCGCCCTTTACACACAATCATTGAAGCTACCGTGTTTTCTCTGGTTACTCTGTGTGAACCTGGGAAACGAACCTGTTTCCAGGCAAGTGTAGGGAAGAAACAGGAGATAAAAACTGGTTCCCTGGGGAAGAACTATCAGAAACTGAGGAGTGCTGCCTTTCGACATGGGGAAGTAGAAACTTGGGCAGGCCCGAATAAATGTGGATCATTCGACCCTCCCCAATTCTTCCTCTCCAGAAAAAGTTTTGAGTTCAGTGAGAGCTGTTTCTTTGCTATTCTATACTGTCTCTGACTTTGTAAACCAGGGCAAATAGAATTTGTGTCCCTGCTCTTAATTTAGCACAAGTTAATTGGAATTATTTTGGGTGTACCTTCAGTTGGTCTTGTGTGCACAGTAGTTCCTATGTGAGGGCTTTTCCGGATATCAGATCAATCAGTCTAGAGAAAGGTGGATCCTTCTAGTTAGGATTGTGAAGGGGGACTCTCATTCGTTCCTTAATGAATAGGGGAGCCTTTAACGTATTTTCATTGGATGTTTAGGCATTATAATTCCTACACTTGTTCGACATTTGAATAATAATAATAAAACCTCTTGAAAACTCAAAGCAGTGTTATGAAAGTTGGACTTTTACATAGAGCCAAGTTCAAGAATCCATAAAATTTTGGGAAAATAACCAAATAACAAATTGATCCAGGATATATGAGGGCACACAATTTATTAAACACACATTTATTGAGCACTTGTTAAGTTTTCTTTTTAATGCATTTTTGGCTGCACCGGGTCTTAGTTGCGGCATGTGGGATCTTTGTTGCGGCATGTGGCATCTTTCATTTTTATTTTTTATTTTTAATTAATTAATTTATAGCTGCATTGGGTCTTCATTGCTGCACGCAGGCTTTTCTTTAGTTGCGGCGAGCGCGGGCTACTCTTCGTTGCAGCACGCAGGCTTCTCATTACGGTGGCTTCTCTTGTTGCGGAGCACAGGCTCTGGGCACACGGGCTTCAGTAGTTGTGGCACACGGGTTCAGTAGTTGTGGCACACGGGTTCAGTAGTTGTGGCTCACGGGCTCTAGAGCGCAGCTTCAGTAGTTATGGCGCATGGGCTTAGTTGCTCCATGGGATGTGGGATCTTCCTGGACCAGGGCTTGAACCAGTGTCCCCTGCACTGGCAGGTGGATTCTTAACCTATGTGGCATCTTTTAGTTGCAGCATGCGGACTTTTTAGTTGTGGCATGCGGACTCTTAGTTGCGGCATGCATGCGGGATCTAGTTCCCCAACCAGGGATCGAACCCAGGCCCCCTGCATTAGGAGTGCAGAGTCTTACCCACTGGACCACTGGGGAAGTCCCTATTGAGCACTTATTATGTAACTGGCACTGGGGTTAGAAATATGAATATCTTTCTTCAAGAACATCAGAGAGACATATTCACATGAAAATTGTAGTGTTGTGTGTTACATATCCGTTAAAAGGAATTTATATGGTGTGAAGGAAGTATTACCATTGCCTGGAAAGTCAGGGAAATGTTTGTAGGGAGGAGATACTTGAGTTGGGTGTTGGAAGATGGGTAGGAGGTTGCACAAGTAAAGAAAGGCATTCCAGATGGAGACAACAGCATGAGTAAAGGCATGGTGAAAGTGTGAGGAAAAAAAAATAACATGATGTTTAAGTGTCAGAAATTTGTCCAAAACAGGATGTGTGGTGGGGAAATTGCCAGGTGAGACTGAAAAGAGAGTAGGGAGGTATTGGAGCGTTTTAATGTTAGGGAGTGACAAGTGCAGATTAAGGTAATGAGAAATGAGGCAGTGAGACTAATTAGAGTTGTTGCAGTTGACTGAGAGTCTGAATAAAATGTGGCCATGGGAATGAAGAGGAGGGGAATGGATTTTAGAAATATTTCTAAGATAGCTGTAATATGATTTAGTGACTGGGGAGAGACAGTGGGCTAAGTTTTCTAATTTGAGAAATTGGGTAAATGGGAATTTCATTGACCAGGATATGGATTAGTAAAAGTAGAGCAGATTTTTTTTTGCGGTATGTGGGCCTCTCACTGTTGTGGTCTCTCCCGTTGTGGAGCACAGGCTCCGGATGCGCAGGCTCAGCAGCCATGGCCCACGGGCCTAGCCGCTCCGCGGCATGGGGGATCTTCCCGGACCGGGGCACAAACCTGTGTCCCCTGCATTGGCAGGCGGACTCTCAACCATTGCGCCACCAGGGAAGCCCTAGAGCAGATTTTTTTAAGGTTTGGGTGGCTATAGAAAGAGGTATAGGGGAGCTAGTCTGGTATGCTGAGATCATGTTGTCATGGGATATGCACATGGAGATGTTACTAGGCAGCTGGAAGTAAGGAGGCCTGGTGAGCTTGATATCTTGGCAATAGCTTGGAGTAAGTGAGGACATATTTGAAAAAAAATCCTGGGAAAATAATGTTTATTTCTTTATAAGGAAATATTAGAATATGCCCTTCTTCCACTTAATAGTGAGCTTCTCAAGGCAGGGACCATATACCTCAATAATTTTGCATCCCTTTTCCCCTTATACAATGCCTGTGTTATTATAAGCTCTCAATAAATGTTAGTTAAGCTAGCAGGAAATCAGTTTACTTTGCCAGGTCGAAGTTACCTTTTGGGCTTTCTTTAAGAAGATTATGGGAGTCTGTCTTATAATTTTCATTTTATACTTAGGTGGTATTCATGAGGCTTGTATGGGTCAACAGGAAAGGAAATGAAGAAGATATGAGTGATGTGTTGCTGCTTGAGGAAGTTCAGGGCATGAGCAGGAGATAGACAGTATTAATTTATAAGAGGCTGCTGCTCATTGAGAAGAGGATCTTACAATGAATTCTCATTCTGGGAGATGTCAGAAAAATGTGATTTTCAATCAGAGTTTCCTGAAATCCTGTCAATTTGAAGTTGGTTCCTCCTTCTGAAGGTGCAAGTGCATTCCTTCTTGTGTAAAATCATTTGAAAGGGAACCTGAGGTGGTCATGTTTATTTAAACCTCTTCATCTGTATTATTAGTTTGTGAAAGTTGGCAGACTTAGTAGATTCTGATGGGACCAGACTGAATTCTCTTCTGTGAAGCTAGTTCACTTCTAGTAGGTACAGACTATGGCTGATATCCAGAGTAGAGACTGCAGAAGTCCTGGTTTTGCCACTTGCTGTTTAGTCTTGGGAAAGTCCCTGAGTTAATTCCACTTTCAAGTGTAGCCTAAATACTCACTCTGAGGTGAGCGCTGTTCAGAGCACACACAAGATATAGACGCTGCCCCATAGTGGCACATGTGCTTATTACTGAATCAGGCTGGTTCTATCCTAGCATCTAGAAAATAGGGATGATGCTTGTCAGATGATGTCCTGAGTTGACTGACTTTTCTTGGATCAAGTGGGAATGTTGATATTATGGATATCAGTTTGGAGTTTCCATAGAATTTTAACTGAATCTGGATTTTGAATGTTCTACTAGTTAGCACCTGCTTTTTTTGCACTAACAAGATATTCTCATAGGGAGAAGGGCTACCAGACAGAAAGATTTAGTGGCTGTACCACTTAAAATCTGTTACTTTGGGCAAAGTAACATCCTCATTGTAAAATTATGGTATTAGTACCTACTTCATTTGTTTATTGTGAGGATTAAGTACAGAATATTTAAATCACTTAGAATAGTGCCAAGTACATAGTGACTACTCAGTAGTGTTATTTATTATTATATACCACCTTGAGTGGGAGGCTGTGCTCTGAAATATTTGGAGGAAAGAGTGATGAATTCCATCCCCAGTAATTAAAAAAAACAGAAATGATAGAACAAAAGGGTGGACAGTTCTGGAGCCTGTGGAAGGAAAACCACATTCACAGAAAGATAGCCAAAATGAAAAGGCAGAGGACTTTGTACCAGATAAAGGAACAAGATAAAACCCCAGAAAAACAACTAAATGAAGAGATAGGCAAGCTTCCTGAAAAAGAATTCACAATAATGATAGTGAAGATGATCCAGGACCTCGGAAAAAGAATGGAGGCAAAGATCGAGAAGATGCAAGAAATGTTTAACAAAGAACTAGAAGAATTAAATAGGAACCACCCAGAAGAATTACAGAACAAACAAATAGAGATGAACAATACAATAACTGAAATGAAAAATACACTAGAAGGAATCAATAGTAGAATAACTGAGGCAAAAAAACGGATAAGTGACCTGGAAGACAGAATGGTGGAATTCACTGCCATGGAACAGAATAAAGGAAAAAGAATGAAAAGAAATGAAGACAGCCTAAGAAACCTCTGGGACAACATTAAATGCAACAACATTTGCATTATAGGGGTCCCAGAAGGAGAAGAGAGAGAGAAAGAACTGGAGAAAATATTTGAAGAGATTATAGTCAAAAACTTCCCTAACGTAGTAAAGGAAATAGTTCAGGAAGTGCAGGATAGACCCAAGGAGAAACACGCTGAGACACATAGTAATCAATTTGACAAAAATTAAAGACAAAGAAAAATTATCGAAAGCAACAAGGGAAAAATGATAAGTAACATACAAGGGAGCTCCCATAAGGTTAATAGCTGATTTCTCAGCAGAAACTCTACAAGCCAGAAGGGAGTGGCATGATATATTTAAACTTATGAAAGGGAAGAACTTACACCCAAGATTACTCTACCCGGCAAGGATCTCATTCAGATTTGATGGAGAAATCAAAAGCATTACAGATAAGCAAAAGCTAAGAGAATTCAGCACCACCAAACCAGCTCTACAACAAATGCTAAAGGAACTTCTCTAAGTGGGAAACACAAGAGAAGAAAAGCACCTACAAAAACAAACCCATAGTAATTAAGAAAATGGTCATAGGAACATACATATTGATAATTGCCTTAAACGTGAATGGATTAAATGCTCCAACCAAAAGACACAGGCTCGCTGAATGGATACAAAAACAAGACCCATATATATGCTGTCTACAAGAGACCCACTTCAGAGCTAGGGACACACACAGACTGAAAGTGAGGGGATGGAAAAAGATATTCCATGCAAATAGAAATCAAAAGAAAGCTGGAATAGCAATACTCATATCAGATAAAATAGACTTTAAAATAAAGAATGTTACACAAGACAAGGAAGGACACTACATAATGATCAAGGGATCAATCCAAGAGGAAGATATAACAATTATAAATATATATGCACCCAACATAGGAGCACCTCAATACATAAGGCAACTGCTAACAGCTATAAAAGAGGAAATCGACAGTAACACAATAATAGTGGGGACTTTAACACCTCACTTACACCAATGGACAGATCATCCAAACAGAAAATTAATAATGAAACACAAGCTTTAAATGACACAATAGAGCAGATAGATTTAATTGATATTTATAGGACACTCCATCCAAAAACAGCAGATTACACTTTCTTCTCAATTGTACATGGAACATTCTCCAGGATAGGTCACATCTTGGGTCACAAATCAAGGCTCAGTAAATTTAAGAAAATTGAAATCATAGCAAGCATCTTTTCTGACCACAACGCTATGAGATTAGAATTCAATTACAGGGAAAAAAAAGTGAAAAACACAAACATGGAGGCTAAACAATACGTTACTAAATAACCAAGAGATCACTGAAGGAATCAAAGAGAAAATCAAAAAATACCTAGAGACAAATTACAA
The DNA here is from genome assembly GCF_951394435.1 of Stenella coeruleoalba. Taxonomy (NCBI): domain Eukaryota; kingdom Metazoa; phylum Chordata; class Mammalia; order Artiodactyla; family Delphinidae; genus Stenella; species Stenella coeruleoalba. The sequence continues at coordinate 26,437,114 of NC_137162.1, forward strand.
CGAAAACACGATGATCCAAAACCTATGGGATGCAGCAAAAGCAGTTCTAAGAGGGAAGTTTATAGCAATACAAGCCTACCTCAAGAAACAAGAAAAATCTCAAATAAACAATTTAACCTTACACCTAAAGGAACTAGAGAATGAAAAACAAACAAAACCCAAAGTTAGTAGAAGAAATCATGAAGATCAGAGCAGAAATAAATGAAATAGAAACAAAGAAAACAATAGCAAAGATCAATAAAACTAAAAGCTAGTTCTTTGAGAAGATAAACAAAATTGATAAACCTTTAGCCAGACCCATGAAGAAAAAGAGGGAGAGGACTCAAATCAATAAATTTAGAAATGAAAAAGGGGAAGTTTCAACAGACACTGCAGAAATACAAAGCATCTTGAGAGACTACTACAAGCAACTCTGTGCCAATAAAATGTACAACCTGGAAGAAATGGACAAATTCTTAGAAAGGTTTAACCTTCCAAGACTGAACCAAGAAGAAACAATATGAACAGACCAATCACAAGTAATGAAATTGAAACTATGATTTAAAATCTTCCAACAAACAAAAGTTTAGGAGCAGATGGCTTCACAGGTGAATTCTTTCAAACATTTAGAGAAGAGCTAACACCCATCCTTCTCAAACTCTTCCAAAACATTGCAGAGGAAGGAACACTCCCAAACTCATTCTGTGAGGCCACCATCACCCTGATACCAAAACCAGACAAAGATACTACAAAAAAAGAAAATTATAGACCAGTGTCACTGATGAATATAGATGCAGAAATCCTCAACAAAATGTTAGCAAACAGAATCCAACAACACATTGAAAGGATCATACACCCTGATCAAGTGGGATTTATCCCAGGGATGCAAGGATTCTTCAGTATATGCAAATCAATCAATGTGATACACCATATTAACAAATTGAAGAAGAAAAACCATATGATCATCTCAATAGATGCAGAAAAAGCTTTTGACAAAATTCAACACCCGTTTATGATAAAAACTCTCCAGAAAGTAGGCATAGAGGGAACCTACCTCAACATAATAAAGGCCATATACGACAGACCCACAGCAAACATCATTCTCAATGGTGAAAAACTGAAAGTGTTTCCTCTAAGATCAGGAACAAGACAAGGATGTCCACTCTCACCACTATTATTCAACATAGTTTTGGAAGTCCTAGCCACGACAATGGGAGAACAAAAATAAATAAAAGGAATACGAATTGGAAAAGAAGAAGTAAAACTGTCACTGTTTGCAGATGACATGATACTACCTAGCGAATCCTAAAGAGGCCACCAGAAAACTACTAGAGCTAATCAATGAATTTGGTAAAGTTGCAGGATACAAAATTAATGCACAGAAATCTCTTACATTCCTATACACTAATGATGAAAAATCTGAAAGAGAAGTAAACACTCCCATTTACCATCGCAACAAAAAGAATAAAATACCTAGGAATAAACCTACCTAGGGAGACAAAAGACCTATATGCAGAAAACTATAAGACAATGATGAAAGAAATTAAAGATGATACCTACAGATGGAGAGATATACCATGTTCTTGGATTGGGAAATCAATATTGTGAAAATGACTGTACTACCCAAAGCAATCTACAGATTCAATGCAATCCCTATCAAATTACCAATGGCATTTTTTTACCGAACTAGAACAACAAACCTTAAAATTTGTATGGAGACACAAAAGACTCCGAATAGCCAAAGCAGTCTTGAGCGAAAAAATGGAGCTGGAGGAATCAGACTCCCTGACTTCAGACTACACTACAAAGCTACAGTAATCAAGACAATATGGTCCTGGCACCAAAACAGAAATATAGATCAATGGAACAGGATAGAAAGCCCAGAGATCAACCCACACATCTATGCTCAACTAATCTATGACAAAGGAGGCAAGGATATAATGTAGAGAAAAGACATTCTCTTCAATAAGTGGTGCTGGGAAAACTGGACAGCTACATGTAAAAGAATGCAATTAGAACACTCCCTAACAGCATACACAAAAATAAACTCAAAATGGATTAGAGACCTAAATGTAAGACTGTACACTATAAAACTCTTAGAGGAAAACATAGGAAGAACACTCTTTGAGATAAATCACAGCAAGGTCTTTTTTGATCCACCTCCTAGAGTAAGGGAAATAAAAACAAAAATAAACAAATGGGACCTAATGAACCTTAAAAGCTTTTGCAAAGCAAAGGAAACTACAAACAAGACGAAAAGACAACCCTCAGAATGGGAGAAAATATTTGCAAATGAATCAACGGACAAAGGATTAATCTCCAAAATATATGAACAGCTCATGCAGCTCAATATTAAAAGAACAAACAACCCAATCAAAAAAATGGTCAGAAGACCTAAATAGACATTTCTCCAAAGAAGACATACAGATGGCCAGGAAGCACATGAAAAGCTGCTCAACATCACTAATTATTAGAGAAATGCAAATCAAAACTACAGTGAGGTATCACCTCACACCAGTTAGAATGGGCATCATCAGAAAATCTACAAACCATAAATGCTGGAGAGGGTGTGGGGAAAAGGGAACCCTCTTGCACTGTTGGTAGGAATGTAAATTGATACAGCCACTATGGAGAACATTATGGAGGTTCCTTAAAATACTAAAAATAGAATTACCATATGACCCAGCAATCCCACTACTGGGCATATACCCAGAGAAAGTTATAATTCAAAAAGACACATGCACCCCAATGTTCATTGCAGCACTATTTACAATAGCCAGGTCATGGAAGCAACCTAAATGCCCATTGACAGATGAATGGATAAAGAAGATGTGGTACATATATACAATGGAATATTACTCAGCCATAAAAAGGAACGAAATTCTGTCATTTGTGGAGACGTGGATGGATCTAGAGACTGTCATACAGAGTGAAGTAAGTCAGAAAGAGAAAAACAAATATTGTATATTAACGCATATATGTGGAACCTAGAAGAATGGTACAGATGAACCAGTTTGCCAGGCAGAAATAGAGACACAGATGTAGGGAACAAACGTATGGACACCAATGGGGAAAAGTGGTGGGGTGGGGGTGGGATGAATTGGGCAATTGAGATTGACATGTATACACTAATTTGTATAAAATGGATAACTAATAAGAACCTGCTGTATAAAAAAATAAGTAAAATAAAATTCGATAAAAAAACTGTAAAAGAACAGAAGAGTGGTGGCCTGTCCTGGAGCTCTCTATGAAGGGAATTTAGAGAGGTGGCTTCAAGAATGCAGGCCTCACTTTATTTTCATTTTGGAGGTATGAAAGACTTGGAGTGACTAGCAGTAAAAATCCATTAAAATGGAAAGGAGTTATAGGCTGGTTTTAGAGCCAATCTATAGGGTGCAATTGAGGGAACCTGTGTCCCATGCTACTGAGAGAAGGTATGGCAGGGAATCATGTGGAACAGCAGTATGTGAATGCAGCAAGTGAGCTAAATCCTTGGGGCCTTCAGAAAGGAAGAGGCATGTTAGGAGCTAGTTTGAGAAATGAAGTGTTGGTATTTGGAGGTAGAAATGCCTTGCATTATAGTGCTAGTGTTTACCTTGAGAGTGTGGGATGCCTTGCAGAAGAACATACGGAGCAGATAACTTTTGCCTAAAGATTTAAAAAAAACCTCGCATCTAGAGGAACTAGGGAACTCTTTTTAGGAGAGTCTTGGAGGAGGCTATTTCTGGCTTTATAAACATATTGCCCCCTCTTGTGTGTTGGGTGAATGGCTTATTGTCAGACAGTGGAATGGTAATATCTGACTCAGCCACATCTCTTGGGCAGACAGGGTTTTCATCTCCTTCACTAGGCATTGTGGATTACTATAGTCAGTGTGTTTTGTAGTGATCCTTCACAGATGGGCAAACTGCGGCTAAGATCCTAAGGAAAGGGGATGCGTTGGTGAGTTAATATGGGGGGAATGAGCTGGAAGTAGGTAAGGATTGCTCCAGCGCCTTTTCTAGAGATGGCAGAAGTTTTATTCATCCTCTCAAAATCATCTTCTGTCCAGATGCTCCTTTCTTTTGAAGGCCTGATTTAAGGCTCAGATGAGTACTTCTCAAACTTTAGTGAGCATCAGAATTATTTGGGGCAGGGTTTTTCAACCTCGGCGTTATTGACTTATTGGGCCATATAATTCTTTGTTGTGTTAACTGTTCTGTATACTTCAGGATGTTTAGCAGCATCCCTGGCCTCTACCCAGTAGATGCTAGTAGTACCTTCCCTCCCAGTTGTGACAACCAAAAATGTCTCCAGGCATTGACAAATGTCCCCTGGGAGGCAGAATTGCCCCAGTTGAGAACCACTGACTGGAGTGATTATTAAAAATGTAGACCTCTGGGCTTCCCTGGTGCGGCGGTGGTTGGGAGTCCACCTGCCGATGCAGGGGACGCGGGTTTGTGCCCTGGTCCGGGGGGATCCCACATGCCGCAGAGCGGCTGGGCCCGTGAGCCGTGGCCGCTGAGCCTGCGCGTCTGGAGCCTGTGCTCCGCAGCTGGAGAGGCCACAACAGTGAGAGGCCCGCGTACCGCAAAAAAAAAAAAAAAAAAAAAAAAAAAAAAAATGTAGACCTCTAATCCTTATCTTGAAAAATCTGTTTCAGTAGTGGGGAGGGGGGCTTAGGAGTCTACCTTTCCAGGAGGCATGCCAGGAGATTCTGAAACGTGATCACGGCTCTGCAGGGGTAAAGCATTTTTTACATCTTTCCATTCATAATGAAGTTTTGCTGGAGAATTATCCTCAGAGCACTGACTTAGCTCAGTTAAAATAGTATCAATGAAATCCTGTAGTGGATATCAGTGTCTTTCGGCCTTGTTAAAATTTGTTTTCTGTTTACCATATTGAATACATCTGTCAACTTGAATAGAAACTCAGATTCCTCTCTAGTTTTTCCTAAGTTTTCTACTATTTCATTAATTTGTCTCTTTTTCACTTTACCGTTATCAATATTTATATACATATGCATGTATCAGACAGTTATCTTTTACTTCCTACCGTGGCACATCTACCTACCGGCAAACTAGTGATGAAACTCAAGATATCTGGACATTCCAGAGTTTGTTCATTAAGGTCAGTGAGCATATACGTTTCCTCCTCACTTACCTGGAACCTCTTCGGTTTCTTTGCAGATGCTCAGCTTTGTTTATGTGTAGGTTACTCTACTTCTGCTCATTCCTCCTCAGTATAGTACAGTGGTTAAAGGCTGAACTCAAACATCAGGCTGTCTGGGTTTGAGTCCCTACTTTCACTTATCCTGGCAAATTTTTAAATTTTTGTTTTTTAACCACTTCATGCTTTAGTTTTCTTATTGTAAAGTTCCTGGATCATAGGTTTGTTGTGAGGATGAAATGAATTAATGTATATAAAGTGCTTGGAACAGTGCTTGGTATGTAGCAAGTACGAAATAAGTGTTAACTCTTTGGTGGTTATTTTAGATCAGTGTCCTATGTGTGCAAGGTGGGGTCCCTATTAGCCTTTGTTCTAGTGTTCTGCATGGGTATTGTTAAATTTTCATATACGTATATGAGCACATGCAGTATTTTAGGTTGAGGAATAGTGTACATAATGTGAAGTGTATGACTTGATAATTCTTTTACACATGTACATATTTGTGTGACTTCCACTCGGGTCAAGATAAACCACGTTTCTGGCACCTCAGAAGGCTTCCTTGTGCTCCTTCCCACTCATCTCCCCACCCAGGGTAACCACTATTCGGATGTCTGTCACCGTAGACTAATTTTGCCTTTTTGAGTTTCACATAAATGAAATCATTAGTTTGTACTCCCTCCCTCCCTTCCTTCCTCCCTCCCTCCCTCCCTTCCTTCCTCCCTCCCTCCCTCCCTCCCTCCCTTCCTTCCTCCCTCCCTCCCTCCCTTCCTTCCTTCCTGCGTTGGGTCTTTGTTGCTGTGCACAGGCTTTCTCTAGTTGCGGCAAGCTGGGGCTGCTCTTCGTTGTGGTGGCTTCTCTTGTTGCGGAGCATGGGCTCTAGGCATGCGGGCTTCAGTAGTTGTGGCACGCAGGCTCAGTAGTTGTGGCTTGCAGGCTCTAGAGCACAGTCTCAGTAGTTGTGGCGCAAGGGCTTAGTTGCTCCACGGCATGTGGGATCTTCCCGGACTAGGGCTCGAACCCTGCCTTGGCAGGTGGATTCTTAACCACTGCGCCACCAGGGAAGCCCCACTTGAATAAGTTTTACAAAAACCTTTCAAAAAGGGAATGTTTGTACTATAGGCACTCTGGCATTTCTGTTTCTTGAACATGCCAAGTGTGTTCAAATCTTGGAGCCTTTGCACTTGCCATTGCCTCTGTCTGAACACTTCTCCCAAGATTTTCACATGGCTGTTTTCTTTCTGTTATTCTGATCTCAGTCCACATACCACTTCCCATAGAGGCCTTTAATCTGCAATCTGTTGTAGTACCCCTAGACAATTTGTCTTCAAGATACTTATCATTGTCTCAACTTAACTTGTCTTTCTTCCTCTACTAGAATGAAAACTCTGAGAGCAGGGATCTTGTCTGCTTGTTCACTGCTGTATCCCTAATGCTTAGGTGATCAATGTTTGTTGAATGAACACCTGATCTGTGCATGTTTTTTTCTTCCTAGATGATGGGCACATTTATTTTTATTAATTTTCCTTCTTTCCCCTTCTTCTTTTCTTTCTCTTCTCCTTTTTCTTTTCTTATATACTGGTTGAAATGTTTTGGGATGTTTACCTTAGCATCTACCTACACTAGTGTTTTGGAGCGTCCCTGGACAGTGAAGTGTGAGGGTGATACTTGCTAATAGTCCATTACAAGTATGAGCCTAGAACTCCAGACCATTGCATTGAAAGCCTACAGAGAGCTGTTCCATGCCCTCCCCCCATTTATCGAAATATAATTTACATATAACATTGTATAATTTTAAGATATGCAATACGATGATTTGATACACATATATATTGTGAAATGATTACCATGATGAAGTTAGTTAACACATCCATTCCCTCACATAGTCACTTTTTTTCGTTTTTTGTGGTGAGAACATTTAAGATTTAATCATAGCAACTTTCAGATATACAATACAGTATTGTTAACTATAGTCACTGGGTTGTATGTTAGATCCCCAGAACTTATTCGTCTTATAACTGGAAGTTTGTACCCTTTGACCAACATCTCTCGATTTGCCCCATCCCCCATCCCCTGGCAACCACCAATCTAATCTACTCCATTTCTATGTGTTTGACTTTTTTTAGATTCCACATATAATTTTTTTTTCAATAAATTTATTTTACTTATTTATTTTTGGCTGCATTGGGTCTTTGTTGCTATGCACAGGCTTTCTCTAGTTGTGGTGAGCGGGGGGCTACTCTTCATTGCAGTGCATGGGCTTCTCATTGCAGTGGCTTCTCTTGTTGCAGAGCATGGGCTCTAGGCTCATGGGCTTCAGTAGTTGTGGCACGCGGGCTCAGTAGTTGTGGCTCGTGGGCTCTGGAGCGCAGGCTCAGTAGTTGTGGTGCATGGGCTTAGTTGCTCCGTGGCATGTGGGATCTTCCCGGACCAGGGCTCAAGTGCCTGTCCCCTGCATTGGCAGGTGGATTCTTAACCACTGTGCCACCAGGGAAGCCCTGGTAGTTTTATTTTTAATATTTGGGGAACCTCCATACTGTTTTCCATAGTGGCTGTACCAATTTACATTCCTACCAGCAGTGTACAAGAGTTCCCTTTTCTGCACATCCTTGGCATGGCTTCTTTTTACAGATTGGCAAATTCAAGCCAGGAAGGGAAAGGAAACTTAAGGTTATAGAATAAGTGTATAAGAATTGGGACTAAAACCAAAGACTTTTTTTTTAGATTTTTTTCCAGTTTTATTGAGAAATAGTTGACAGACATTACTGTATATATTTAAGGTATACAGCATAATGGTTTGATTTATGTATTTGGGGAAATGATTACCTCAACAGATTTAGTTAACCTCCATCATCTCACATAGATACAATACCAAGACTTTAGATAGATTAACTGGTAACTCTGGAAATAAGAGTGAATTTCTATTAGATTAATTTTCTGATACTAGAGTTGGCATGTATTGTGCTCAAGAAGACAGTAAAATAAATGAATAATTAGTTAAGTGTAACTAGCATTCCTTGCTTGTAAGCCATTGGAAGTGTTTGGCTTTAGGTTTTTGATATTTGATTATTTTATCCTGTAGGGATGTGAACTGATGTGCATTTAAGAAGTGTGTGGCTGGATTGCTTTAAGATATAGTTCTTAAAAAGTTGTATGACTTTGGTCTTTCAGAGAGAAGTTGTGCTGCAGGTCATGGGACCAGCAGTCCCTGAGGTTTAGGAATGAAAGACTTCATTGATTTACCATTGAGTTTGGGGGATTTGAAGCCATTCCTAAGTTTGGTGGTAGGTGAAAGTAGTATTGAAAAGTTGCCTAATTCTTTTTTATACTTTGTCTACTGTATGTCTTATTTCTGAGAAACTGTGTTAATGTCTAAGATGACATTTCTGTGGGATTGCCGTGGCTTTGCTGTGTTTACTTCTTCGCTAGAAGGATTTAAAAGCCTAGATCAACAGAGGTCACAGCGTACTCATAGAATGCTTTTTTCTCTTCCTTGTAGTCCCATAGCATTTTCTTTGTACTTTTACTCTATTTCTCATGATTTGCCTTGTGCTGTGGGTTATTCTGTGCCTGTCTCCGCTAATAGATTGTGAGCTCCTAGAGGATCCGGTCTGTAGTTTCCTCTTTGTAACACCTTAGTGCCTAAACTAGTGCTTTATAATATTTAGGTGTTTCCTATGTGTTTGTGGTATTTCAGGGATGCTAAGAGAATCATTAGATGATATGTCTAGTCCAGTCCCCTAGTTTTACTTGTAAGGAAACTGAGAAGCACAATGATTTACTCAGTGTCATCTAGTTGGTTGGGAGAGCTGTGTTCTAGTCTCAGTTCTGCCGGTTGTTTGTTCCATTATGTCTTGCTGCTCCTCAGCTGGTACTCGTTCTCTCTACAGCAGGGGAGGATTGTGAAAGAGGAAAGAAACACTGGGAGGATATAAACAGATTACACTCACATTACTGATGTATTCCAGTTTACTGCTTTACCAGTCAGATATTTTACTTTCAAATTTGGAAGCACAAGCTTAATTTCTGAGACCCCAGAAAGACTTTTGTAAGAGTTCTACACTTCTTCCAATCTATTACCCTAGAAACACCCTTCTTTGCTGTGCTTAATGGGTAGAAGTGCTGGCAGAAGGAGGAGACTTTATGTTGTCAGTTTCCAGTCACACTTCAGACAGCTTGGGTGGTAAATTCCAGGTGCCTGTGATGATGGCAGAGAGTAATGTGTTGAGGCCCTTGGTTGAATTTCCCCCTGTTCCAAATGGAAGGAGAGTGATGAAAACAATTTAATTTCTTAGGAAATTTGGTACTTCGGGTTGAAATTGTTTTTCCCGCCTCTCCTATTCCCTTTTGCTTATTAGAAAGTATTGATTCTGAAATAGAGAAAGTGAGTTTATTAGATTTGGGCTGGACATTGATTAGCAGTAACTTAATTATAAATCTTCAGAGGGAGATGTTTGTAAACATTTGCTTTTAACATCCAGGGACTTGTGGTTCCCACTATTCTTGTTAATCAACTGGTTGAAGCTGAGCACATGAAAGGTCTGTATCCACTAAGCTTAGAATTGCATTGCTTTTGATTTATTTTAATAGGATCCTCTTGATTTCCAATTTATTTTCCCCCGATAAGGACATCTTCCTCTTGACAACCTATTTAAAAGACACAAGAATGTTTTGAATGGAGGCTGTATTTCATGCTTTAAGGCAAAGCCATGATCAATATAGTATAAATTGCCTGAAAGAATCTTCTCTTTTTTTGTTGTTATTTTTTCCTTCAGTTTTCTCTGGATTGTAAAGGAATTTGAGGGCTTAGTGAGGCTTTGATAGAGACAGATCTAACTAAAATTTTAGGTCAGACCTAGGACTTCTCAGGTCTCCACCATGTAGAATCAGTCAGTGATAAGCATACTCTGAGCATTTACCATGAGCCACGTGCTTATGGAAAAAGTGTAAGATATAGTCTCTGTGCTAAGGATGCTTAACATCCAGTTGAAATTTTCTGTGCTTTTAGTGCTCAAAAGTGAATCTCCTTTTTGGCTATATGTATTAGAGATAGATGATGTTTGAGATACAGTCTTTTATGCTATTGGATGCATCTCTTCCTTAAACAAAATTTTGATTTGCAAGGTAGTATATATTTTCCAAACATCATTGAACAAAATTAATTTTTTGCTGTGTTGGATTTGTCTGGAAGTGAAATCCGTCTCCTCACTACCATCCATACTTGCTACTGGCTGAGATTAAGTTTCACAACTAGAGCCTAGGATTTAAGAGAAAGAGAGGAATTTTGTCAACAATAGAAAGAATCTGGGAAGTGAGAGAATATGTGTAAATCCACATGGAGACCTGTGGGGTTTCAAGTTCTCATTTGAAAAAAATTGAGAATTCCTTGAAGCAAGATGGGAAAATTTGAGCATGGTTCATGGAACTGCTTTTATATAGAATTAAAAAAATACTCTGAAGTTTGATCTGCAGTACAGTGTTACAAATATATGTATAATTAAATTTGAGGAACTTCCCTGGTGGTCCAGTGGTTTAGACTGTGAGCTCCCAATGCAAGGGGCCCGGGTTCCATCCCTGGTCAGGGAACTAGATCCCGCATGCATGCCACAACTAAAAGAGCCCGCATGCTGCAATGAAGATCTGTGTGCTGCAACTAACACGCAGTGGAGCCAAATAAATAAATATTAAAAATAGAAACTTGAAAGGAATATATTGTTATTTTTGGTTATTTTGAAATTAAATTTAACTTTTGGTCTTTTAACTGCTGTTTTCTGCCTTGGGTCTCTTTCCAGAGGAATTTCTGAAGATGGTCAAGTGCAGTGTGATTTATGAGGCAGTGAAGGGCAAGTACTTTGCAGTGAGGAGGACCTGCTTACTTTGGGGAAATCAATGGAGCTCGTCAGTCTGCAGCACACTTCCTGTCTTAATGGTCCTAAGCTCGATCAATACTTGAAATTTAACTTCATCATCAGTCTGTGGGCAGAGTGTGCTTTGCAGCCTTCCTTCCATCAGCGTCAGATATGTGGCCAGACTTATTAAAGATGGAGCTAGTTACACTTTCCTGCTTGGTTTTGCATCTTCTTTAAGTCTTGCCCACTGGCATGTTTTAAGGATGTAAAATGTGTTGTGCTGTAAGCCAAGTAATGATTTAAACCTTGAAATTACCTGGTTAGAGAAGGGGGCGTTGGACAGATGCACAAAATCTATAGCATGGTTGTTTATCATTTCTTCTTCCTAAAAAATTTCCCATTGAGAGGTATTTCAGTAGATTCTCCAACATCTTAGAGAGCATTTCTAGCACTAACTGTGGCTTTCTTTTCACAGATTCTCTAACCATGGCACAGGTAGAGAAACGAGGGGGTTTGCTCAGGAAATCTTCAGCCTACAAAAAACCACTGAAGGAAAAAGTGGTGCTGATGTATGATGAGATCTTCATGGTAAGGCCTGGAGCCCTGACATTGGGCACAGGTTGACTCCTTAGTTTCTTGTTCCAAAATGAGAAATAACCTCACCTCTGCCTGCTACCTTCTAGTTCTTCAGAGGGAGAAAGAGAGAGAACAAGGGTGAGGGTGAGCTCTCTCATGGTAGAAATTATGATCATGTGTTAATTAATATAGATTGTTATTATGTTGTTCTTATAGACTGTTGCCTTGAGCTGGGTAAAACAATTGAAAGGAGGGAGGAAGGCTCAGGAAACTTCTTTTCTGATATCTATAAGACTTTTCTTCCTTATGATTTTTTTTTTTTTTTTGGCTGTGCCTCGTGGCATGTGGGATCTTAGTTCCCTGGCCAAGGATTGAACCTGTGCCCCCTGCAGTTGAAACGTGGAGTCTTAACCACCGGCCCGTCAGGGAAGTCCCCTTATGATTTGACATAAGGACCTTTCTATCCTAGATGTCCCTTGAATTTCCTTTTGGCTCTAGAATTCTATCTAATTCAGATATTTTAAAAAGATGCACTATTATATTCCATCTCAAGTTGTTAGTGGACAGAACAATTGCTTAGTTAGACTATCTCATCTTCCAATTCTATGAGAAGACTGAGGAATTATTAGCAATTAGATTAGGGGATTTCTTTGGGTCTTCAGAACTGCTTATTGACCATGGTCCAAGCCTGTGTTGTAAAATGTACCCTATCAGGGAAGGTTAGAGTGATTAGAAACCCTGCAGATGTACTTGACTTCTGAAATCCTGGTCATTAGTAGTACATGTAAACATTTAAAACATGTAATACTTGTAAAAGGAGTTAACCATATCTTGTGTAAATCTTGTGGACTCTCTTTCCTAGAAGGAGGATAATGATAATATTTACCCTACCTGGCTCACTGGGCCATTGTATTTCATGTATGTGAATGGGCTTTGAAAACTGAGCAACATACAAATACAATGGGGATGCATCATAATATGACTAATTGATTCAGATGGCTAGGTTCACTTCTCGCTAAGAAGAGAAGAATTTGAGGGAGATTCTTGAGTTCCTACTATGTGCCTGACATTGTTCTAAATGCATCACCAAATACATTCATTAGCTCTAATTCTGACAAGAATGCTGCAAGAAGGCTATGTTTTTACATGTGCCATGTAAAAGAGCATGATAATGAGAAAACTGGCAGTCACAGCTAGAAAGTGAAGGAGCTGTGATTTGAACCCTAGTGTCTGACTCCAGAGTCCTTACTTGTTCAGTTTTGCCACATGGCCTTGGATAAATAACTTGATCAAGTAAAACATCTAATTCTTGGCAAGCCTTAGAGACAAAGTTTGACATGCCGACAGTTAATACAGAATTGCCCAGGGCAGTATAGGTGGCTATACAGAGAAAATGAGTGGTTATTAGGATCCTATTAGGGCTCTTTCTATGTTAAGTAATAAGCTTGGTATACATATGACTCCTGCTTGAGAGAGCTTTGAGCATGGGAAATACCAGCTCCATGAATTCCCTGTTTCATATATAAACAACAAAATGATATTACAGAAGTGTGAGGGTCAATGTGTGGCCCCTCTTGGGGAGCAGGACTTGAGAGAAAGGGATAGAAAGAATTCACTAAATGAGAACCTTATTAGAAGGCCAGAAATGTTGCTTCTTTATGTCATTCTCAATTAAAAAGCCAGAGGAGATTCCTAGGATAATATCTTCTTATTCGATCAGAAGTTCTTATCTAATGAAGACATTAGTTCTTGGTAGTAATTTTAAAAGGTCAATTTAAGGTAAGGTGATAGCAGGCAATTGACATACTGGTTTTATGTCATTAGCTTTCCTGTGAAGTAAGGGTTCTCTTTTTCTTATTTCACTCACTAACCAGAAGCCTCTAACTTCCTAGAATTTCTGTTTGAAAATTATTGCTAAGAAAATTTGGATTTTAGCACCATAATTTTGCTAATTACGGACCAATTTGAAGTAAGAAAAGAGAATATTACAGGCTCTGTACAGAGGACTAAATGCATACGGGAGGGCAAGTAGAAGCAGGATGTTGTAAAAATCATGGCAGTATTACTTAGATGATCTGGGTTCTGGCTCCTGCACTTGTGTAAGTCTTGTGGACTCTATTTCCTAAAAGGAGGATAATGATAATATCTACCCTACCTGGCTCACTGGGCCATTGTATTTCATGTATGTGAATGGGCTTTGAAAACTGAGTACCGTACAAATACAATGGGGATATATCATAATATGACTAACTGACTCAGATGGCTAGGTTCTTTTCTTGCTAAGAAGAGAAAGATTTGAGGGAGGTTCTTTGAGCCATTTAACTTTTGGTGCAGGGAATATATATCCATGCACAATGTCTTCCATTTGGGAAAAGAACCCAAAAAACTTGTTCCCCATTATAGCTGTTTGGAATGACCAAGCATTTTCAAAGTTAATTGTGAAAGGTAAGGTTGATTATGTGTAGTGACCCTTTCAAATGTGTTCTTAATGCTTTGGTGTTAGCTGGGGGTATTGAATATACTTATCTTCCGGTTTCAGACAGAGGACCCTAGTAAGTGCAGTCCTCGATTTTGGGAGGAGCTCTTCCTTATGAAGGTAAGACTTGGTGGCACCTGTGGATTTTCCTGGTAACTGAGATTGCCTTCACATGTGTTCTAGGTGCTGCAGTAAAAATGCACTCAGGCCCTTATTGTTTCCTCGTTAGGTGAATTTAGAGTACCTAGAAGGCAAGCTGGAATCTCTTGATGGTGAGGAGTTAATGAAGATCAAGGAAAATATTAATTGCTTATTTCAACACTGCATCCAGGCTCTGGGAGAGGAGCATCCAATTCGAGTGGTCAATGCATTGCAGGTACAAGGCTGGGAGACTGGGGAAGTCTTGTTTAATAGGAGAAAGAAATTGTAATACATCTATTGGAACTTGAGGAACCTAAAATTGCCCTTAGGTTTGAGGCTTGCTTTCTTTGTTTTTTCTTTATTTCTTTAAGTAATCAAACATCTATGCCATGTTTGTTTAGCCATCTTCCTGGTTAAACAAATTGACGCCTATAGTAGTTATCTTGTCCATTTTATAATTTGATCTAATGCCAAGAAGGATTGTTTGACAGAATTTTTATTATTACTTGAGGACAGGAAGAGAGAGAGAGGAAACTCTGGCAAGGTTGATTAGTCTACAGCAAAAATCAGAAGACTTTCTTAATTAAATAAACAGTATTTTCTTAATGTGAGGTATCAGAAGGTCCTTGACTCCCTGAAGTTACATGTAATATTTTATGTGTAAATGTACGTTATGTGTATATGAACATTTTTTTTGGAGAGAGGGCTTTTGTCAGATTCTCAAAAAGGTCTGCAACTCTAAAAACATTATTCTTTTTTTTTTTTTTTTTTTTTTGCGGTACGCGGGCCTCTCACTGTTGTGGCCTCTCCCGTTGCGGAGCGCAGGCTCCGGACGCGCAGCCTCCGCGGCCATGGCTCATAGGCCTAGCCGCTCCGCAGCATGTGGGATCTTCCCGGACCGGGGCATGAACCCGTGTCCCCTGCATCGGCAGGCGGACTCTCAACCACTGCGCCACCAGGGAAGCCCTAAGAATCACTATTCTTAATGCTAAGTGGCATGATCGTGAGGAATATTCATTATTCTTGAACTACATTCATTATTTCTTGAATTACTGTTACGTGCTAAGCATTGAGCTGGTGGGATACATTATAGGCTTCTTGAGGGCAAAGACAGTATTATTCAATACTTTGTTCCTAGTGTGTAGAACAGTGCCTGGCAAATAGCATTCTAGAAGTAAATTTTTTTGAATGAATGATGGGCAAAATTTCTAGAGTTTATAGTCTAGTAGCTCCAGTGTAGCCTAGATTGGGCTGAGTATTTAGGGTAGTGATTGACAAGCTTAGAATATGAAGAACTGATGACAGCATAAAGGATTTTGTTGGAACTTTTGGTAGATTGGGTTTAAGTTTCTAACTTACAAGTTGGACAGATCACTTTGTGAGCCCCAGTTTTCTCATCTGTAAAATGTAGAAATTACCTCTTGAGTTGATGCCCCAGAGAGAAGGACCATGTTTATCCTGTAGCTTTGTTAACCCTTGGACAGTAAATTCTACATTTCGAGCATCACAGTTGTAGTGACTCATTAATTGAAAGTTGAAATGAAAGTTGGAAATTGTACTTCCTGTAATTATAGTGGCTTACTGTGGGGGCATGAATTATAAACTGATTTTAGTCCAGTGAAAATAAATTGACATTAAGCCACTTGGTGACCCATAAAAATATAGTACATTTATTATAATACCTGATATTTATTGAGCTGTAACAAAGTTAAGTTCCAGGCACTATTCCAGGAACTTTAACAAAGTTCCAGGGAGTATTCTAAGTGCCTTACAGTATTAATTCACATAGCCATCACAACATCCCTATGAGGTTAATGCTATTATCATTCCCATTTTATAGCTGAGAAAAATAAGGCACTGAAAAGTTAACTAATTTGTCCAGGCTCACACAGCTAGTAAGTAGTGGATGGGGATTGTAATGAATTTTTAAGATTTGAGTTGATTGGTTGTTATCATATAGGGACCTCTATAGTTATTAAAAATGGTAAACTATTATGTAAATTCTAAAACTAATGTTAAATAAAGGAAAGCTCCACCAATCCCATGATTCAAACTCAAGAACTGTTTTTTATTTTCATTTTTTTGCGGTACACGGGCCTCTCACTGCTGTGGCCTCTCCCATTGCGGAGCACAGGCTCTGGACATGCAGGCTCAGCGGCCATGGCTCACGGGCCCAGCCATTCCGCGGCATGTGGGATCTTCCCGTACCAGGGCACAAACCCGTGTCCCCTGCATCGGCAGGCGGACTCGCAACCACTGCACCACCAGGGAAGCCCCCTGTTTCTTATTTTTGAATATCACCTTCCAGTCTTTGTCTGCAGTGTAATTTTTAAAAAGTGGATGGCCAGAAAATAAAAAAAAGAGGATGACAACAGTTTCAGTTGCTGTTCCTCTTTTCATTTCTGGATTTTGCACATATTAAGACCCAGACTGTGTTTTGGAGCTCAGAGAATAGAGCAGTTGAATGTCAGCTGTGTAAGGAGAAGGTTCTGAGGTTGCAGTGTGAAGCTACTGATCCAATGCCCTTTGCATTTTGAGACTTCCTTTCTAGAAAGAATTCTTTCTCTCATCTCTGCAGACCTTGTGTGCACTCATTCGAGGAGTCCATCAAAAAAATAAGTCTACCTCTGGGTTTGACATTATCAACATGCTGATGGGCTTTGACAAGGCGGAGCTGTGCATGAAGGTGAGACATAAGCTGTAGATGTGCCTGTGGATGTCTGCTTCTGACAGCTGTTCATGGATCATCTGCAGACAGTTAGATGCACTAGAAGATTTGGACTCAGACATAGATGATTGAATTTTTATTCTTTTTAATTTATTTTTGGCTGCATTGGGTTTTTGTTGCTGTGCGCTGGCTTTCTCTAGTTGCGGCCAGCGGGGGCTACTCTGTTGCGGCACGCAGGCTTCTCATTGTGGTGGCTTCTCTTGTTGTGGAGCTTGGGTTCTAGGCATGCAGGCTTCAGTAGTTGCAGCACATGGGCTCAGTAGTTGCAGCTCATGGGCTCAGTAGTTGCAGCGTGTGGGCTGTAGGGCACACGGGCTTCAGTAGTTGTGGCTTGTGGGCTCCAGAGCACTGGCTCAGTAGTTGTGGCTCCTGGGCTCTAGAGCACAGGCTCAGTAGTTGTGGCACATGGGCTTAGTTGCTCCGCGGCCTGTGGGATCTTCCTGGAGTAGGGCTTGAACCCGTCTGCCCTGCATTGGTGGGCAGATTCTGAACCACTGCACCACCAGGGAAGTCCCTCATACGGTAATTCTATGTTTACATTTTGAGGAAATTCCAAACTGTTTTCCAAAGTGGCAGTACCATTTTACATTTTCCCCAGCAATGTGGGTATGTGTGTGTGTGTGTGTGTGTGTGTGTATGAAATGTCTATTCAGATCCTTTGCCTGTTTGTACGTTGAATTATTTGTCTTTTTATTGTTGAGTTGTAAGAGTTCTTTATATATTTTGGATACAAGTGCCTTATCAAATATCTGATTTGCAGTATTTGTCACTATCTTGAACGAATGTTGTTCATAATATGAACTTTGAAGAACCTGTCTTCTCATTCACTACATTTAAAATAAAGAAATCTGTATGCCAAAGAATCCTTATAGTGATTAGTTTATTTTTTAAAAGTTACAAATATGTGGGACTTCCCTGGTGGCGCAGTGGTTAAGAATCTGCCTGCCAACGCAGGGGACACGGGTTCAGTCCCTGGTCCAGGAAGATCCCACATGCCGCGGAGCAGCTAAGCCTGTGCACCACAACTACTGAGCCTGCGCTCTAGAGCCTGTGAGCCACAACTACTGAAGCCTGCATGCCTAGAGCTTGTACTCCACAACAAGAGAAACCACTGCAATGAGAAGCCCGTGCACTGCAATGAAGAGTACCCCCATTCACTGCAACTAGAGAAAGCCCATGTGCAGCAATGAAGACCCAACGCAGCCACAAATAAATAAATAAAATAAATAAATTTATTAAAATAAAAACGTTATGAATATGCAATTAGGAATACACAAAGATTTAGTACCTGGAGTCAGTTCCTTTTTTTTTTTAAAAGATGTTGGGGGTAGGAGTTTATTAATTTTATTAATTTATTTTTGCTGTGTTGGGTCTTCGTTTCTGTGTGAGGGCTTTCTCTAGTTGTGGCAAGCGGGGGCCAGTCTTCATCGTGGTGCGCGGGCCTCTCACTCTCACAGCCTCTCTTGTTGCGGAGCACAGGCTCCAGATGCGCAGGCTCAGTAGTTGTGGCTCACAGGCCTAGTTGCTCCGCGGCATGTGAGATCCTCCCAGACCAGGGCTCGAACCCGTGTCCCCTGCATTAGCAGGCAGATTCTCAACCATTGCGCCACCAGGGAAGCCCTGGAGTTAGTTTTTAATTCTAACCTTTTACAGTCTATATATATATATATATATATATATATATATATATATATATATATAGTAAAATCCCTAATATCTTTTTCATTCTTACAGTTTTCACTACTGTCTATATACTGCTGATTACTAAGTCTCTATCTTTAGCCTTAATTCCTCCTGAGTCTCAGACCTGTTCTCTTTAAGCACTTGCTGAATATACCCACTTACACATACCTAGGTACCTCTTGTTTGGCATATCCAAAATGGAACTCATTGTTTTCTATACTTCTGTTCGTCCTCATTCATTCTGTGTCAGAATGGGGATACCTGTCTTCGCAGTTCCCCAAGCCAAAGACCTGAGAGTCACCCTTGACTCTTTCCTATCCCTCATCTTTCATATCCAGACTATCACCATGTTCAGCTAATTTTACCTCAACTCATACTTCTCATATCTGTTTTTTTCTATTTTTCCTCTACTGCCAAAGTCCCCATTATCCCTGAACTATTGCAGTGATGCCTTCATTCTTTTGACAAACATTTGTTATGCTCCTCTGTGCCAGGCATCGGGGATACAGAGGCAAATAAGACATGGCAACCCTCCTCAGAAAATTGATAGGTTAGTCTTCTTTTGTCTCCCTCTCTCCAGCCTTACCATCTTTAAATCTGTCATCCACGCTGACAGCAGAGTGATGTAACTTAACACTCAAATCTTTCTTGCTTAAAACCCTTCATTAGTTTCCTATCACTAAAAGGATAAAGACCAAGCTCCCTCATTAGCTGTATAAAACTTTTATGATCTTCTTTCTATTTATTTCTCAAATCGCATCTCTCATCACTGTGCCTCACTCTTTATACTTCTGTAATAACAAACTGCCTGTATTCCAACTGCATGTCCAGGACCATTTCATTCTTCATGTGTCTTTGATCATGCTAATGCCTGTCTAGAATTCCTTTCCTCCTCAAGTTTTAATTAATTCCTACTGATTTTTCAAAATACAGCCTGTCCCTGAGGAGTCCTGGAATAGGTAACTTCTGAGCTAATTCCCTTCCTCCATATATATTACTGTCATAGTAACCATTAAACTGTTTATTTGTTTTTCTCTCCTGTTAGACTAAAAACACCTTGAGAGCAAGGGTCATTGTCTTATTTTTTTCTTATTTTCTTTGAAAGCACAATATTTAGCGTATAGTAGACTCTTACTACATATTTGTTGAATTGACCTGAAGTAGCTTATTTTGAACCTTCACTTGACCTTCCAGCACACTAAATCCTTTTTTTTTAAGATTTATTTATTATTTATTTATTTATTTAATTTATTTTTGGCTGTGTTGGGTCTCAGTTGCAGCATACGGGATCTTCGTTGAAGCATGTGGGATCTTTCATTGCGGTGCACAGGCTTCTCTCTAGTTGTGGCCTGCGGGTTTTCTCTCTCTAGTTGTGGCGCGCAGGCTCCAGAGCACGTGGGCTCTGTAGTTTGCGGCACGCGGGCTCTCTCACTGAGGTGCGAGAGCTCAGTAGTTGTGGCGTGCAGGCTTAGTTGCCCCATGGCACGTGGGGTATTAGTTCCCTGACCAGGGATCGAACCAGCGTCCCCTGCATTGTAAGGTGGATTCTTTACCACTGAACCACCAGGGATGTCCCGCTAACTCCTTATTCTCCATTCATTTTCCTCCTTTATTTAATGTAAAATATTTCTTTTTTTCTTCCTTGTAGTATCTAAAGGTTTCATCTTTTGACTACATTGGATAAAACAGTTGGTTGTTAGTACAAGTGTTAAACTCTAATCACATTGTCTAGTAGAAGCGACCAGGATGGATATGAGCTAGCTTTGTTGGATAGTGCATATGGCCAGTGAACAGCTAGTAGTGATGTTATCTCTCTGTTGTTTGTTCAGTGTGCCTGCATCAAGTGATATGCTTTCTTATCAAATAATGAAACATATCTAGCTGTTTAACCATTATTATTAACCTTTAACTTAATCATTTGTTTAATTTATTATTTAAAATTTGTTTAATAGAATTTAATTTTATTTAGTTTATTATTTATTGTTTTTAATTTGTATATTATTTAACTGTTATTAATCTTTTAAAAAATTTCATTCTAATCTGAAGGTTTATATGAGGGTGATAGGCTGCAAACATTCATTTACTGGAATAGTAAATTCTTTATTTTTCTGTGTGGTTGTTCTAAGGCATTTTTCCCAAAATAGCTAGACTTAGTTAGAAGTCTTCCTTTTTTATGTCTAGTCTTGCAAGGCCTAGGCCTAAGGGAATGATATGGTTGCTTCATTTTATTTTATTCACATTACCCTACATAACGTAACCCTGAGTTTGACAAAGACATGGTGGAGATGTTCTTTGATATGGTTTAATACTTAATGGTTCTCTTTCTCAGAACTTGATGGAGAGTTTGGATTCATTGCTTTGTGCAGAAGGTTCTGAAAGTCTAAAGAGCTTATGTCTGAAACTTCTCCTCTGCTTAGTGACTGTAAGTAACTTACCTATATGTTTCTTTGTCAAGGGTGTAAATTGACAGCAGGGGCAAATTTGAATTCTTGAGCCCAAAGTTAGAAAGGAAAAGAGAAAAAAAATCTCTACTGGGCCATTACATCACTCTGTTGTGTTTGTGTAGAAGGAAGTTATTTGTATGGGTTTTCGCTTCCTAGAAGTTGCTCTTTGGAGCAACTGCTGACATTTTTAACCTGTACCAGTCTGGATTGTTAGATTTTGCCCTTCATCAGGTCTCATTTGGAAACAGTTTTTGTGATTCTGAATATTTTTATTTGTTCTGACTTTGATTTTATAGCTGGAAGCTGGCCTGTACCTTCTAGTGGGAGGAGGGTAGGGTATTATTCATTTATTTCAGGTGGTTTCCTTTCCCTGCCACTGCTTGAAGACTTCTGGATCATAAAGTTCTTCCTGTGCATCTGGGGAATGAAACCCAAGAAACTGTTAGGCAAATGCTTTTGTGAGGGTATGAGAGAAACAAGGAGAAGTTCAAAGATTTAGGAAGTTTTAATTTGCTAATTTCTTACCCTTCTAGTGTCTTGTCTATTCAGGCTCAGGTGGCTTTGGGAGTGCTTTAAGATCTGCTAAGTATCTAGTAGAATGTTTTAATATTTCTGTTTCTCTTAGATACTAGGTGAGGAGATATACATGAGATATCAGAGTGTCTTAGTATAGACTTTAAATAGCCTTTTATTATATTCAGGTGACAGATAACATCAGCCAGAACACTATCCTGGAGTATGTAATGATCAACAGCATATTTGAAGCAATTTTACAGGTAGGTCAGTTCCCTTGTCACCTCTTTCTTTTTTGGGTAAACCACCTCCTCAAGCACTCTCACCATTTCTGGTTCTGGTTACAGATACTCTCCCACCCGCCAAGTCGTAGGGAACATGGGTATGATGCCGTAGTCCTCTTGGCTTTGCTGGTGAACTACAGAAAATATGAGGTAAGTGGGTCCCTTAATGGAGAGCTGTTACCTTTCTACAATCTTCCTAAATGTGGCCACTCCTAGAGGATTTTGCTTAATGTAGAAGACATGTTCTTGGTAAATGGTTTATAGATTAATTTTGATAAACCAATTCTAGAAGTCCTATGTTAGATGCCTGCGGTAGAGGATATAGCTGTTTAAAGGAATCCTGTGGTGTAACTTCTAAAAAAGTGAGTAAATCTCTCTTAATGTAATGGTTCCCAAACCCAGCTTGTCATTAGAATCACCTAGTTATCTTTTAAAAAATATTTATTTATTTATTTGGCTGCGTCATGTCTTAGTTACGGCACACGGTATCTTCATTGTGGCGTGCAGGCTTTTCTAGTTGCGGTGTGCAGGGGCTACTCTTTGTTGCGGTGGCTTCTCTTGCTGTGGAGCATGAGCTCTAGGCGTGCAGGCTTCAGTAGTTGTGGCTCGCGGGCTTCAGTAGTCGTGGCTTGTGGGCTTAGTTGCTCCGCGGCATGTGGGATCTTCCCGGACTAGGGATCGAACTCGTGTCCCCTGCATTGGCAGGCAGGCAGCCAGCCACTGCGCCACCAAGCAAGTCCCTCAGTAGTTACTTTTTAAAAAGAAGATATTTCTGGGCCTTACTCTTTATATTATTTATTTATTTACTTATTTGTCTGTGCTGTGTGGCATGTGGGATCTTAGGTCCCTGACCAGGGGTCGAACCCATGCCCCCTGCAGTGGAAGCACAGAGTCTTAACCACTGGACCGTCAGGAAAGTCCCTGGGCCTTACTCTTTACACACCAAATCAGAATCTCTTAGGGGGTGAGACCTAGATATCTTTCTTTTTTTTTTAATATCTCCTTTTGAACGTGATGATCAGCCAGGATTGGGAACCACTGACCTAATGCATCTATTTTGAAATATTGGACTTATATATTGGATTTCTGCAATGCAATCAATCCACTTGTATAAATATCAACTGTTGGTTTGGGGGCTCTTTCTGATTTTGATGGGAGTTGAAGACAGAGCCTTATCCATATTAATTCTGGAGTTCTTTTTGCCTCTGAATTAGTCAGGGATAGATTTATAGGTTTTGAGATAAAGAGGTGAACTCAGAGATTTATACTTGGATTGGTGCATCTACTTGATTCCCCTCAAAAGGTAGAATACACAGAAAAAGAAGGGGGCCACTTAGGGAAGACCAGGGACCTCACTGGGGATTGCTTTGTAGGAATAGGGAGCACTTGGCACTGGGTCCTGGACACTAGGAGTACTTTACTGAACCCAGAAGTCAGGAGCTGCATTGAGGCAACTTGACTTTCTTCATTTAATAAGTAGCAATACTATGAGAAATGGGCCAGCTGGAGGGAATGTTTTCATTTTTGAGCTTCTGGATCTTCACTTAGTGATTTTTGATATGATTACTAGCCAGGTCAAAAGTGATGGGTAACATAAAATATGGAGCTTATTCTTATAAATAGGGATATGAAAGAAAGGCTGGCTGTGAGAAAGGAATACTTAAAGAGGGACTGGAATATGTGGAGCAATGTTAACGTGTTATAAATCCCAGGAGTTGATCGCTTTCATTGTCTTGGAGGAACTGACAAATGGTGTACAGAGCTACTAATAAATAAGTAATTTATCACCAACACCTGTTTTGCTGGTGCTCTGGAAGGGCAGGCATGGTAGCCATTTTGATCTCTGTCATGTGTAATAGCCTCTGGGGCCTTATTACAACAGCAGGAAAAATAGCTGAGGAAAAATGCTGAAGGTAGTTAAAGCGAGTTATGTGTGAAAGGAAAGAGCCATCATCAGTAATGAATATTTTTGGAACATTCTGCTGGATGTAGGCCACTCTGAGGCAATGGCTTGGCTTCTCTAAATGTGAACTGAGCCCTAGTTCAGCCCAGTAAGACTTTCTGAAATGTCAGCCTGAAAAATTGGACATGGCCAAGGAACTGGAGAAAATCATATTTCTTGAGTGGGGTATGCATCTCTAGTCTGTCAGAAACCCCAGAAGAATTAATACAGTAGGTGAGGGCAAGCTGGTAGGCATAATTTATCTGGGCTTTGCAGCTTTTGATATAAGTCAATCACCAGAAACCATTAAGGAAACCTGGTGACCATGGAGCAGGAAGGTTTTTGATAGGAGCATGAGGAATTCCAGATGAACATAGCAAAACCAAAAGCTGGTGAAGTTTTATGCAAAATACAAGAGGGTGTGCTAGGGGGAACAACATTCTAGTTACCACCACAATCGATCCCATGACCAGTGGGGTAAGTTGTAACCTTTCCAGAAAGGTGCAGAGAGCACCAGAGAGGCTTGGTGTCCAGCTAAACACAGAGAAGAGAGATTAGGTGTTGGACTTAAGGAATGGAAGTAGTTCTTGCTCACTTCAAATAATGCATTCCATTTTAGTAATTTCATCTCAAGAGATAGAGGAGGCCAAAAAAAAAAAAAGGTCTAGGGAAGAGCAATGAAATTTGTTAAGTATGGTTTAGATCAAGTAAAGGCTGGACCCTATTAGAGTGATTCTGTGAAGGCTGACTGAGTGTGTAATCCTGTCTTGCTGATGAAAAGTAGATTGCCTTGAGTTTTAAAACATGACCACAACAGGTATATAGTGTTAAGGAAAATCAGTGTCTGACAGAATAGAAATTTTCACAGCATTAAGATCTTGGCCTTCTGGGTTGGCCAGGTCTTCTGAGATGAAGTGACTCAGCCCCCAACTGCTGCCCTGAACATGATGTTTCCCAGAAATTACAAAATTGTTTATTATGTCTGGTTGTAAGTTGTTCCTTCTCTTTTTCTTTCTCTCTTTTTTCCCTACAGATCTTCCTTTGACTGTGATAAAAATGTCAAAGGAAAAAAAATATAGCTACCAATAATCGAGCCCTTATCATATGCCAGATACTGTGCTAAGGATTTTACTTGATTTAAGTCTCATAGCAACCCCAAGGAAGAAAACATTTTTCCCCATTTTACAGATGAGAAAATGGAGCTTAGGTTTATTAACGTGCCTAACTTGTCACAATAAGTCGAGGATCTAGAACTCAAATCCTTGATTTTAGCCACCTTGCCTTTTCCTCAACTGTTGCTAATGCATAGGCTGTTCTTGGTAATCAGATGGTCCTTATTATTACTTAGGACAGTCTACTTTTGGGAAGGTGATAACTAGGACTTTTCAAAAATTGTGCCAAGAGACAGTGGCCTGTTCTTTCTACTGTTGTTTTCATTTGATGGCATCTCAAGGTCAGCCTACTGCTGATTTTCAGTTCCAAGGATCCACTTGCTTTGGACGTTGTCTGAAGTCTGTAGCGTCAGCAGGATTTGACTGTTAAGTTATAGGAAGAAGTATTGAGAGCCTTCCTCTGTCAGATCAAGTAACGAATGGAGTGAGTTTTACCTCCTTGAATTGTATTGTAGAAAACCTTGTAAACATTTGGGCTGTTAAAAAAACAAAGCTTCTCCTTCTCTATTCCCAGTTAGCATTCGAAAGATGCCCTCAGAAACTTGATTAATAAAGTCTGTGGGGTGGGGGGGGTTAACCTTTCAGTTGGGTTTCCAAGCTTCTCAGTAATGTTTTCTTGGTTGCTGTAAGAACTGCCAATCTGAGAACTATTGTTTCTAGCTTCCCCTGGGTTAGAATTGGTGCCTGATCTGTAGTAGGTCTTTCCTCACATACTACGCAGGGGTTGTTTCCAAGGTGAGCACGTCATTGGTTCTCATCCCACTGGTAGGAGATGGCCCAGTTGCTTAATGAGTTTAAATATATATATATTTCCATATGCTGCCCAGCTGAGATTGAATCTGGAAAAACTCAAGAAATCTTCCAATATTTTAAGTGATGGGACAATCATTAAATCCCAGTGTCCTGACCAGATTGTAGTTTGGGTAATTACATCTTTTTTTTCAGTTCCCCTGCAGTGTTATTTGGGTATTGGATCTATAAATGGCCTCTCTGGCTGTTAAGCAGCTGCCACTTTCCACCCCCAAGGTGGCTTTGTTTTACGGGTGGGTGAATCAGTCCTTGGATATAGTTTGTGGAATGGTTAGGGAGCCTTTGGGATGAGTGTAAGTTAGCAACTTATAAATTTGTGCCTTATGGCAAGGGAGCTTTTATGCACCCCAAAAGACAGCTGTCCCTATAGACTCAGTAAATTATTGGCAAGATAGGACAAAGTGAGTGTTGTGGAGCGTTCACTTACTTCTTAGAAACAAATAAGAGGGAAAGATGGGAGAAGTGGCAGACATAGGCCTGAGCTGATTCAGTCTAGAGGAAAATGTGGGTAGAACAGAAGTGTGTGTGTGTGTGTGTGTGTGTGTATCTGTGCATGCTTGGTGAATGCCCATGCACACTGAGAGATTTACTGGAAATGGAGGAAGTCACCTGGCAAGATAGTTGGGCATAGGTATTAGGAGCATCACTCTAGAGAGAGCACCTTATGGAAGCATTTTTGTGAACACTTTGTTAAATAGCTAATGGGTTCTTAACTAGGTCACACTCACCTGGAGTCTCTTCTCTTGTTTAATAGTCTGTGAATCCTTATATTGTGAAGCTGTCTATTGTGGATGATGAAGCCACGCTCAATGTGAGTATCTGGATCCTTGTGTATTGTTTTAATTACTTGCCTTTGGTGGCCCTACTTTTAGTAGATATTTAGAACAGAGAGTAGAGAGCTAGTGTGTTAATTTCATCTGGCTATAAAGAGGGAATAGGTATTTCTTTTTAGAGCATCAGTGCTACTGTCTTACTGTTTTCTATTTTCTCATCATGGAAGGAAGGTGTGAGGGGATATTTGCTTGCTAGTCATGATGAAATGGTCAGTTATATTTCATGTTGTAGTGTGCTGAGGTTGATTATCCTACAGAGTCAAGAAGTTACATTTCCAAGAATAAGATTTAGATGGTATATCAAATCACCATGATGTACACTTTAAATATCTTACAATTTTGTGTGTCACTTATACCTCAATAAAGCTGAAATTAAAAAAAAGAAAAGCTTAGATGACTCAATGTTGTGAGATTTCTTCTTGTAGAACCATCCAGATTATATTTATAGCCTGCCTTGGTGAAGCTGAAACATGGAGGACGATATATATCTGCTACGTATATCCATGGAGGTTTGGGAAATAACATCTGATCTCTGAATATAGGGAGGAAGAAGATGACCAGGTGTCTGGCTTTATTCTCTTTCCATCTTGCCCTCTTCATTCTTCTAATTTCTCTTCTGAAAAAAAAGCACACATGATTCATCCTTGTGGCCTTAATTGATCTTTGTGATATGCTTAGCAGTTTCTAGGGGGAAAGTTAATAAATTGATATTATTGGATGCTTCTTCCCATTACATTCCTGTTTTCCTGTGGCCTGAGAGTAGCTTGTCTTTGTTTTTAAAAATAAATTTATTTATTTATTTATTGTAGGCTGCATTGGGTCTTCGTTGCTGCGCACGGGCCTTCTCTAGTTGCCGTGAGCAGGGGCTGCTCTTCGTTGTGGTTGCGCGGGCTTCTCATTGCGGTGGTTTCTCTTGTTGTGGAGCACGGGCTCTAGGCGTGCAGGCTTCAGTAGTTGTGGCATGCAGGCTCAGTAGTTGTGGCTCGCGGGCTCCAGAACACAGGCTCAGTAGTTGTGGCGCACGGGCTTAGTTGCTCCGCGGCATGTGGGATCTTCCGGGACCAGGGCTCGAACCCGTGTCCCCTGCATTGGCAGACGGATTCTTTTTTTTTTTTTTAATCAATGTTGGGGAAGCAATGACAGGTTCTTCATTTTTTTTAAAAAATTAATTATTTAATTTTACTTTTGGCTGCGTTGGGTTTTCGTTGCTGCACCCAGCCTTTCTCTAACTGTGGCGAGCTGGGGCTACTCTTCGTTGCGGTGTGCAGGCTTCTCATTGTGGTGGCTTGTCTTGTTGCGGAGCATGGGCTCTAGGTGTGCGGGCTTCAGTAGTTGGGGCTCATGGGCTCTAGAGCACAGGCTCAGTAGTTGTGGCGCATGGGCTTAGTTGCTCTGCGACATGTGGGATCTTCTTGGACCAGGGCTCGAACCCATGTCGCCCGCATTGGCAGGCGGATTCTTAACCACTGCGCCACCAGGGAAGTCCCTGCACCTTCATTTAATGTGGGACTCGTCACTTTTATTATGGGTTGTCTTAGAGACATTCGAGAGCTTTTTGTTTGAAGATTCTAACTCACTCTTTTCTTTTGAGGTGAAAATTATCCCAGTGAAATTGTCAGTGGTCTGAGCTGGTCTGTTTCATCCCTTGTTACTCTATTTTAATTGTATCTGGAACCCTTAAGTAAGATAATTAGATCAGAAAAATCTTTCCAAAGAAGTTCCTTTTGATCCTTTGACAATGTCTCTCAGAATTCCTGTCCTTGTTGCCTACTTTCAGGTAGAACTTCTTGGGCTTGGACCATGGCACTGTAATTAGTGTTTTCTGTGGTCTAGTCATAGTATCACCAACAGCTCCTTATTTCACCTGTGCTATCTTTTTTTTCTCTCTAGGGAATGGGGCTTGTGATTGCTCAAGCTTTATCTGAGTATAACAGGTAAGTCCACCTTTCCAGAAGGGAAGGGTCTAATTTTCGTTTGAATTGGTTGAGTAGGAAACAGGTTTGTTAAGAGTTCTTGGGTGAACGTCTCTTACCTATCCTAGAAGAGTATTTAGAGGTACAGCTGCTGGCAGATGCATTTGTTCTAGCTGGGCTTGATGGCTTTAGCAGCAGTTGTTTTTAACACTGGGGAGAAGTAGCCACCATGTTAGTGTCCATCTTTTGTTTAAGCAACTCTTACATTCAAACATTCTTATGCAACCTTTGGTATTTTATTGCAGAGCATTTTAACTAGTTTTCCAGCCATAAGCAGGCTCTTCCATTTAGCCCAATGTATCATATAAATACCGTTTTCTATGTAAAAAAGGTTGTGAAACACTGCTTTTTGTATGCTTAAAAAAAAGAAAAGAAAGCACTGAATTAGTTCTAGTTTGACAGATACTTCTTTTTCATCAGTAATCAACTGCAGCTTCCTAGAGTCCCTGTCTGTTCTGGGGGCTCTTTTCATTGATGCTTGCTTTCCCTCTTGCTGGGGATGGGGAAGGATTTGGTATTCAGTGAATGGAAACCAGAAGTGTATCTAATCCTGGCAAGGACCAGGCAGGATCTTTCTTACTCCTTTCCAGACTTTGCTTATACACGATTGGGTATTGGGATTTCAAATCTGTCCCATCTCCACAAATAGTTTAGCTCACAGATTTCCCTCCTTTTCCTTCAAAAACAAACAAGATTTTCACTGTTACAGCCTTAATTTTACTGTCACACTTTTCAAGTAATAGTCTGTTTGGGAAATAACTGGATCAGCCATATGTTAGAGCAGTTTCACACTTTTGCAGCTTGCTTTCTAAGACTCTCCCGAAGTAGCTGGGCATTTTGGTACACGCTACCTCAAGAGCAGATGGGTGCCTCTTAGCTTGCAGGGGAAACTGCAGTGGCTGGGTTGTCATAACGCTTTTGTTTTTTGGAGTCAGTGAATTCTGCGAGTGAGCTGCTCTGATTACCACTTGGTATGCCAAGGACAAAGACACGTGATAAATAATACTAAAGTTGAATTTAGTTATTTTTGTTCAGGCAGTATAAAGACAAGGAAGAAGAACACCAAGGCGGTTTTTTCTCTGCTTTAACAAATATGGTAAGTCCTACTTGTTTTTTCTCTCCTGCTCAGAAATATATGAGATCTGCAGGGGTAGACAAATTTAGACTCAGAAGTTTATTTTATTTTATTTTTTGCGGTACGCGGGCCTCTCACTCTTGTGGCCTCTCCCGTTGTGGAGCACAGGCTCCGGATGCACAGGCTTAGCGGCCATGGCTCACGGGCCCAGCTGCTCCGTGGCATGTGGGATCTTCCCGGACCGGGGCACGAACCCGTGTCCCCTACATCGGCAGGCGGACTCTCAACCACTGCGCCACCAGGGAAGCCCCAGAAGTTTATTTTTATTTTTTTTTCTAATATTTGTTTATTTGGCTGCCCTGGGTCTTAGTTGTGGCATGCAGGCTCTAGTTTCCTGACCAGGGATTGAACCCGGGCCCCCTGCATTGGGAGCATGGAGTCTTAATCACTGGACCACCAGGGTTAGAATTTTTTTTTTTTCCAATTAATCAATTCAATTTTTTAAAGACAACAAAAACAAAAAAAGCGTTCATATTAAGCCAGACTTTTGCTTCCTAAAGAGTTGGCTCTGTTTGAGGACTGATGCTATGGAACACAGAATAGGAGGATTTAGATCCAAGTCCAACCCTGAGTGATCCTTGGCTGTCTGCAGTGGCCCCTTCATCTCTTGTAGTTGGTCCTGGATTCGAGGGATTGGTGCAGTGATCTCAGCCACTCATCTAAAGGCTTAAGGTCTGGGCTGAGAGGTCCATAGTTTAGGAAAGTTATTGGTTCAGTTTGCAAGACTCCTGAGCAAGGTATCTCAACCTTAGCACGATAGGCATTTTAGGCCAGATAATCTGGGACTGATTTTTAAGATATAAATCTAGGAGTCTTGGAACTTAGATTCAGAAAGTCTGTCTTCTTGGGCATTAGTATTCAAGTAATCAGCCCTAGAGCAAGACAGATTTTGAGTTCATTGCAAGAAACAGCAGTCCTCCCATCTTGTCCCCCAAAAGGCAACTTTTCCCCCACAATATCTATGCCTTCTTCGTTCTCAGAGCCTACTGTCAAGGAAAGGACTTGATAAACTCTTTTACTCTGAAGCACAAATGGATAATCCCTCAGATGTCAGAGCAGTGTGAGTGCTGTATTGGTGTTTGATTAGATGAATTAGATATAGTTATATTGCTCCCAGGGACCTTTGCCTTCTAGCCAAGAAGAAAAGGTTTTCTACCAAATAAATGAAGCTCCAGCTGCATGGTTTTGGGCATCAATAAGTAGGTGGAAAAGGTATTCTTAGATGGATGGGCATCTATCTCAGTGCCTCTGATATCACACATATTGGAGGCAATCTACTCCATTTACTTATTCAACTGCCCTAGCTAGGTCACAAACAAAAGGTTTTATGATGTAAAAGATGGACGGTAGGTTTCATTTAGACAGTTCTGGTCTGAAATCCGGATATTCCCCCAAAGATGGCTCTGTGTTGGATGAACAGCCTGCTTTCCTTGTTCTTTGTGAGTTAGTTCCTGACTTCAAATAAGCAAATTCAAGGGCAGATGCAAAGTGATGAGGATGTTTAGGTTGCCGTTTACTTGTTGTCAGTGGTTACTAAACTTATGCATTAAAAAGGAGAGCTGGACAAAAGTAGTGGGATTGTTTTTTTGCTTTTTAAAGTCCCTTTAAGTAAAGACAAGTTAGGGGAGCTCTCATTGTTTCATTTATTACTTATGATTATTTTAAGATCTTCAAAGTGAACTGGTTTTGTTGTGTGTGACTGGTGGGCCAGGGTTCCAAGCAGCTTGTTTTTTGACTGATTAAAGGCTTGTAGGCACAGAGCACCTCTCACGTTTCCCTGCTATAACTCTGCAATTCCCCTTTTCTTCCACAGGTGGGCAGCATGTTCATAGCAGATGCCCATGAGAAAATCTCAGTGCAGTAAGTGGCTGACGTCCTTGTGCGGTGACTTGAACGTTAGTGTGGGCTCTCACTGGATATGAAAGTGTGAAACGTTACCTCTGCTAATCTTTTATAGATTCAAACTTTTTTGGTGATTTATCAGCTGTTTCTTGAGTTTTAAACAATAATGGAACCTTAGAAAACTCTGCTTCAGTCACATGTAACGAGCCCCAAGAAGCTGAAAAACGGTTCCCAGCTGTCTCTGGAATGAAATGAAAGAGGGCTTGGTGTCTGAGCCAGTTAAAGACTTAACTGGATTGGGGTGGAAGAGCGAGAGGGGGAAATAGTGAATGAAGTAGATAAGAACTAGTTCTAAGGAATTAAAGTTAAAGCTCTGACTGTATACCCTTTACATAAGCCCCAAAAGGAAATAAAGGGAGCATTAGAAACTCAAAGGGATTTATAGTGAGGAGCTGGAGTGAAATCTTACCTTGAGGGTTATACTCTTTTAACTTCTTCATTATAAGAAACTCTCCAATTTGTTCTCCTTTTCTTTAGAACCAACGAGGCCATCCTTCTGGCACTTTACGAAGCTGTTCATTTAAATCGGAACTTTATCACAGTGTTAGCCCAGGTTGGTTATGTTAAAAACTTCAATTCTTTTTCTCCCTGAATTTCATACATGGCTGTGCCGTGTAAACCCTACTTTGCATTGGTGAGTGGTAGTTATAAAGAGTTGCCTCAGTTGCCTTTGCTTCATGCTCTCCTCAAATATGTATGTTTCCATCTGGTGCTGAAATGGATCTGATAACATGCAAAGTTAATGGTCTTGACCAGTTTACTGATTCAGCTAAACAAATGAGATGAGATTACTTCATTTTGCTCACCGGAAATCCCTTGGTATTATCTGCCCATATGGATTTTTATAACAGGCTTTCTGCTTTCTAAACCTCTGTGGAATTACAACCGGAGATAAAATAGGCCACGTCACTTATCTTATTATCTTACCCATGTCCAAAGAAGAAGAGTACAAAATATCTTATGCAGCGTAAGGTTAGCTGTTAACCAAAAAAAAGAAAAAAAGTTTACAAATATTGAAAGCAGAAAGTCATAGAATCCTGAGTGCTGGATCACTTGCCTAAGGGATAGCCTCGGTAGTTGGTACAGAAGGGAACTTAAATAGGTTGAAAACTTGAGTGATGCTCATGAAAGCTGTCTTAAAAAATTGATAAAGTGTTTTTATTTTAAAGCCAGACTGTTTAAAATATGTATGAAGGTTTCTTTTACAGGAAAGTTTGCTTATGCTTTTTTCTCAAAGGGCAGATGTGTATGGGATCCACTGAGTTTCAGTAACAAAAAAAATAAGGTCAAAAAGCAGTGTGCTGGTTTGAGGGTCTGGCTAAGAGGGACTTATCATTTTTCATGACTGATAACATGAGACTTTACCCACTATTCTCAGGGTGTTCCTTGTCTGCTTTTTGAATTCTGTAACTGATTTTAAAGGAAGAAGTGAGATGGGTAAAATCTGGTAAAGTTGTTGGGGAAGAGAAGGGAGTAGCCACCACTCAGCCCAATTTTCAAGAGCTGATGTGGCAGGGATGGCTAAGGAAGGTAAGGGAAAGAGGAGTTATCTGTTTTGGTCCCCAGTGGATGTCTCACCCATGTCTCTGCCTCCCAGCCCCACACGCTCTTGTTTGTTGTGAAATGGGAAGGCTGCCCTCTGCATAGCTCTTTTTATAGTACCTGTTATCTCCTTGGCTCACCTGCATTTATTAGTCAACTATGTGGTCATTAGAACAGTCTGTAGATATGTTTTAGGTTGATCTGATAAGAATAGTCCCTTCTCAGATAGGTTCAAATAGGACAGCAAGTGCCCTTTTGTGTGTGTGTGGAATAATTCTGTGTTTTTTTGTTTTGTTTTGTTTTTTACATGGGCCTCTCACTGTTGCGGCCTCTCCTGTTGCAGAGCACAGGCTCCAGACCGGGGCACCAACCCTTATCCCCTGCATGAGCAGGCGGACTCTCAACCACTGTGCCACCAGGGAAGCCCCTATCCCAGTTTTTTATTCATATGGTTCTGCAGAAAAACTTATGTAATGGGAACTTAGTTGCTTAAAGAAAACTAGCCTGCAGAGCTTCTCATTAGAGTTTAGCAAGCATCAACAGTAATCAGGTACTCATAGGAACTAAATGTAGAAGCAGTCCCTCCTCAGTGAGCTTTCTGTCTAATTATGAGGCCAGGAATACCAGAAAGGATAAGCAGAGGATACCCAGAACTGGATTTTCTCTTTCTTACCCTTATCTGTGCTCTCGTTCAGAGTCATCCAGAAATGGGCTTGGTGACAACCCCCGTCGGCCCTGCTCCAGCAACCCCAGCCACACCACTGGGGACCACGCCGCCCTCCTCTGATGGTAAGTCCACCATCTCCTTTGTTTTCTTGACGAATATGATCTTGAAACTTCAGGGGTGAGCATAGTTCTTTTGGTTTTTTTGTTTTTTTTAACAAAAAGCACAATTGTTAATTCTTTTGCTTAAGAAATTATCTGAAGAACTGTCCTTCAGGATTCATGAAGCTCCAAAGAAAAGTCTGGAAAAGAGAGTCAAATGCTTTTTTCTGTAAAGAAGCTATATAACTCCAGCTTGTCCTCCTCAGGGAATGGCTGTAGAATCATGGAATGCTAGATTTAAAAGGGAGCTCAGAGGTCAGTGATGTCCGTCCTGCCAAACTGTCAGGGTACTTGTGAGGCTCAGATGAGATGTTTTATGAATATCTCGCTAAAATAAATGTAAAATAGTAATATTATCTCTTGTTATCATTTGACAAATGAGAGAATTGAGGCCAGAGAAATAAGAGGTTTGCCTAAGGTTAGTGAGAGTTGAGACTAAAAACCACAACATGGATCAGGGCTGGGACCATGCCTGTTTTGTTTACCACTAATTGCCCAGCATAGTGCCTGCATGGTCACTGCTTAGTAAATATTTGTTGAATAAATGGATGAGAAAGTGAACCTGGGATTTGCTCACTGTTATGTGTCTGCCAGGTACACCCAGTTAAAAAATGACAAGTGCATAATAATTGGGAGTTTGCTGGGTGTTTAAGACTTCCCTCCCTAAAAAAATAACAAAAAAATCTCCACTTACCACTGGCACTTAAGAAAAGGGTAACAGAAAAGAAATAATGAATTTTGCCTGATAAACTTTGTGTCAGCCTGAATTGGTTCTATTGTCAGCTGGGTGTGTTTGATGGAATAACTTAACCTAAAAATAATCTTCATTAATATTTGATGTTTTGCCTCAAATGTTGACCTCATTTTGGGTAAAGAAGTACAGGAAATCTAACTTTGATCCTTTCTTTGTGCCTCCCTCCTGTCTGTATGACATGACTGTCTTTGATCTGCTTTTTCTTCTTCAAAGTTTCATATAACACCTGTGGCATTAGCATTTCAAGATAGTACAAGCATTATTGGTATAAAAGCATGACTGGGAGGTGCCACTGATATTCAAGTCTATGGCAGCAAATTGGATCTGTTTAGAATTGAAAGTCAAATTCCAAAATACAGGTTTCCCCTGCTGTCTGAAAGTAGAGCTCTCACATGAAACCTTCTGTAAGCCGAAAAGGCGTAAAGCAAAGAAGCAATTACCTGAGGACACATCTTGCTAACAGGTTTACAAAGGAAATCTAGAAAAAGCACAGATGCTCACAGTTTAAAGCTGTGGCGGCTTGATACTTAGATGCTGCGTGTAGCTCCTGGGGAAGGAATTTGGTGGTGCCACTCTCAACTGCCTGGGATGCTCGCTGCCTCTGTTACAACTTGCTCTAAAACAAACGCTGAACACGACTTTCATTTTTTGCCTTTTTTCTTTCTTTCTCCCCCCCGCCCCCAACTCTTGTCTCTTGTTACATTCATTTCTAGTTGTTAGTAGGTGGTAGGATTTTTTTTTTCTACTTTTCATCGTCTAAATGTGAG
The DNA here is from genome assembly GCF_951394435.1 of Stenella coeruleoalba. Taxonomy (NCBI): domain Eukaryota; kingdom Metazoa; phylum Chordata; class Mammalia; order Artiodactyla; family Delphinidae; genus Stenella; species Stenella coeruleoalba. The sequence continues at coordinate 26,472,587 of NC_137162.1, forward strand.
GAAAAAAAAATGGAACGTGTATACTTTCTTTAAATTTTTTTTCAGTTTTATTGAGGTGATTTGATATGCATATACATTGTGAGAGAATTCCCCCCATCTATTTAATTAACACATTCATTACCTCACATATTTATCTTTTTATTTTTTGGAGGAGGTGAGAACATTTACGTTCTACTCTCTTAGCAGATTTCAAATACAACATGGTGTTATCAACATAGTCCCTGTATTTTACATTAGATCTTCAGATTTTATTAATCTTACAACTGAAATTTTGTACCCTTTTACCAACCTTTTTATATTTCCCCCACCCCTAGCCCCTGGCAACCACTATTCTACTCTCTGCTTCTATAAGTTTGACAGTTTTTTTTAGATTCCACATGTAAGTGATTCAGTACAGTATTTGTCTTTCTCTTTCTGACTTATTTCACTAAGAATAATATTCTCCAGTCCATCCATGTTGCTGCAAATGGCAGAATTTCCTTCTTCCTTGTGACTGAATAATATTCCTTTGTGTGTATATATATATATATATATATATATATATATATATATATATATATGATATCTTCTTTATCCATTTATCTGTAGATGAACACTTAAGCTGTTTCCATATCTTGGCTACTGTGAATAATGCTGTAATGAACACGGGAGTGAAAATATCTCTTTGATATCCTGTTTTCATTTCTTTTGTATATATACCTAGAAGTGGGATTGCTGGATCATATGGTGGTTCTGTTTTTAATTTTTCGAGGAACCTTCATACAGTTGTCCTCAGTGGTTACACCAATCAACAGTGCACAAGGGTTCGTTTTTTTCCACATCCTCACCAATACTTGTTATCACTTGTCTGTTTTTTCTTTTTTTTTTTTTTTTGGCCAGGCGGCTTGTGGGATCTCAGTTCCCCGACCAGAGATTGAACCTGGGCCTTCTGCAGTGAAAGCTCAGAGTCCTCACTGCTGGACTGCCAGGGTATTCCCTCTCTTGTCTGTTTTTTTTTTAAATTAATTAATTAATTAAAAAATTATAGTATAGTTGATTTACAATATTATGTAAGCTTCAGGTATACAAATAGTGGTTCACAATTTTTAAAGATTATACTCTATTTATAGTTATTATAAAATGTAGGCTGTAATCCCTGTGATATATCCTTGTAGCTTATTTAGTTTCTATAGTAGTATGTACCTCTTAATTCCCTAACCCTATTCTGCCCCTCCCCACTTCACCTTTTTTCTTTGTTTGTTTCTTTTTTTTTTATAAATTTATTTTTGGCTGCGTTGGGTCTTCGCTGCTGCCCACGGGCTTTCTCTAGTTGCGGTGAGTGGGGGCTACTCTTCGTTGCGGTGTGCAGGCTTCTCATTGCAGTGGCTTCTCTTGCTGTGGAGCACGGGTTCTAGGCGTGTGGGCTTCAGTAGGTGTGGCTCGTGGGCTTAGTTGCTCCGCGGCATGTGGGATCTTTCCGGATCAGGGCTCGAACCCATGTCCCCTGCATTGGCAGGCAGATTCTTAACTACTGCGCCACCAGGGAAGTCCCGCCTTTTTTCTTAAAAGTGGAAATTCTCTTTGGATTCTTTCCATTAGCGAAAACAGATACTAATGTAGGTTTTTCGTAAAGGCAAAGTGGCTTATGTAAAAATGAGCTTTCGAAAAGCGGGGCACACCTGTATCTTAATGAGAAGGAACATGTAGCAGGATTGCCTACTTGTCTCTGCTTATTCAGGTCACCAAATATTCCAATGGAAATACTGATCTTTCTCTTTAACGATGAAGCCTGCCTGGTTACCATGGATATCAAAAGGCGTGTATGTAGGTGCGTGTGTGCGTGCGTGCGTGTATGTGTGTGTGTGTGTATCTGAGTTCCATGCAATGTTGGGGTTTGGATGCTTCAGAGAAATGCCTTTCAAACTGTTCATTGGGAACGCTTCCACCCACACACTTGATTATGCAATGGCAGGATTTGTGCTTACTTACAACCAGTGAGCTTTTATTTTTTCTAGTGGGAAGATTGGAGTCAGCCCACTTTCAAGTGACTGTCTCCCTTGACAAAGGCTGCTGGGAAGAATTATGAAGCCAAAGATCAAGGAATAAACTCTTCCTTAGGAAGGAGATTTTAATTTGTGAGGGATTTTATTCTATCTCTTCTATTTTGTTCTTTTTCTTCTCTCCTAACTCATTTCCTTCTGTTCGAGTCTAAGTATTATAACCCTGTTTTCAAGTTTTGGTTTTTCATTGGTTTTTAATATAACTGGTGTTCAATAGCCTAGTTATATTTAAAGGTATGTCACTGGAGCCATTTTTTTTTTTTTTTTTTGGAGCCATTATTTTTTAAAAGCCAGCAGTTTAGCTGTAACGTTTGTTTCCAGTTCAGACTTGACATTTGACCGCTCAGCCTTGGCATGAGAGGACTTTCCGGTAAACTAAAAATACATATACTTCTATATTTCTACATATATAAGGCAGTTTTTTAGTTATTACTGTGTTTGAGTGGGGAAAAAAGTCCCACTAACCAGTTACATGCCTCTTTGTATTGAACAAAGGAATGATTATGGGCTCTGAGCTTCAGAATAGGCTGTAGATTGAAATGACAGTCTCAGGTCATTAACCCATAACATGAATTAAGACCTTTTAGTATTTCAACATAAAAATATATTTGTCTTTTATTAGTTCTTGGGGGCTGAACTGTGGGAAAACAGCCAAGGGTTAGGCGTGTTAATTGCTTCTCGTAAGGCTTTTTGCTGTGCTTGCTATGTATTTTGGATCCATAATATGCAAATGTTTCCCATTGTTAATAAATGTTCTCTGCATACATCGTAATAACTCCAGAGGGATTCATTATCGTTATGAATACATATTATGAATAATATCCCAAACTCAGCTGAGTCTTCGTAGGTGAAAATACAACAGAAAGCTATAGATTCTCTAGTTTGTCTGGGCTATCATGAGCTTCCTTTTGCTTATATATTATGTCTTAGACAGTGTAAAAGTACTTAACAAGATGTCTGAGTCTCGTGTAAAGTATTAGAAACTTGGGAAATCTATATTAGGGCTGTCCTTTGTCAGCCCTAGTCTGGTCCCTTACTGTTCATTGGGACTGTGACACAGAGAATGTGAGCAGGGGTAGTTTCTCTTGGAAACATCAAGCAGCTAGTTATATAAAACTCTGTCCCAATCAGTAATGTCTACCTACCTTTAGTCTGGTATTCCTTTTCAGGTTCCCTTTCAGGTGGGGAAGGGATTAAAAAATAGTATTTGAGGGCTTCCCTGGTGGTGCAGTGGTTGAGAGTCCGCCTGCCAATGCAGGGGACATGGGTTCGTGCCTCCGTCTGGGAATATCCCACATGCTGTGAAGCGGCTGGGCCTGTGAGCCATGGCCGCTGAGCCTGTGTGTCCGGAGCCTGTGCTCCGCAATGGGAGAGGCCACAACAGCGAGAGGCCCACGTACTGCAAAAAAAAAAAAGAAAAAAATAGTATTTGAATGTAGTTCTGCCTTAACTTTTTTTCCTTTCCATCTTGGGTATTTCCAGCCTAAAACCTTATTCTCAAAATTGAGCAATATTTCTCCATATTAGGAATGAATTGTCATTTATTTTAAGCGGTAGACTCATCAAAGCAAGGCTCATTTATATTCAGTACAGCTCTTTCACTTAGGTACAAATTAAATTGCTTTTAAGAAGGGCCTTGAACCCTTTTGGATTACTTGGGGCTAGAAAGTGGAATCAAAATACCCTTCTTAGGGCTTCCCTGGTGGCGCAGTGGTTAAGAGTCTGCCTGTTGATGCAGGGGACACGGGTTTGTGTCCCGGTCTGGGAAGATCCCACATGCCGTGGAGCGGCTGGGCCCGTGAGCCATGGCCACTGAGCCTGCGCGTCCGGAGCCTGTGCTCCGCAACGGGAGAGGCCACAACAGTGAGAGGCCCGCGTACCGCAAAAAAAAACAAAAAAACAAAAAACTCTTCTTAGGATGTTGGGAGAAAAGCACTGTTCTGGAGACTGACATTCTTAGGTAGGAGAGAAGGGCATTGGGCTTAATCTTGGGGGTAGGAAGGGCTGTAGAGGCCTAGGAAGACTAGATAAAGGTTTTATGATAAGCACTTGGTCTTTCCTCTGTTGTGTAAAAAGATTATTTCGTGATTTCCTTGCCTGCTGGCAAGTTGGCTGTCTGTATAGGTAGAAGTGTTAGATGGAATATGTTATAGGCTAAATGCATTTCATCTGTTTTATTCCAGTTATAAGTTCTGTGGAACTCCCACTGGATGCAGATGTACAGACCAGTAATCTACTGATAACCTTCTTAAAGTATAGCTCGATTGTCATGCAGGACACCAAAGGTAAGGCATGCTACTTTGGGGACTTAGGAAGCAGGAGGTGGCAGGTAGCTGCTTAGCTAGAGCAAGGAGCAGCATTAATACTTTGAAGCTTTGACAAGATTTACCATTGGGACCTCCTGTGCAAGGTGATGGTCCTGATTACTGGCAAACAGTGATTTCTTATTGCCAGATGACAATTAGATGGTGTTGGGGAAACCTGGAGCTGGAGGGGGAGTGCTCCAAAGTAGAACAGGAAAAAAATTGATCTCTACAAAAACTAGCAAGTCTTCTTAGCAGATTTTGATAAGTAGATGCAGACTCTTGTGTGTGGGAAGTGAGGGGATTAGCATGTTTCAGGGAATTCCCTTTTGAGGACAAGAACTGAAAACATCAGCTCATAGTGAGAATTAGGACTGTTGTACAGAGTACGGTAGGAAGAGGTGCGATTCAGAGGGACTGTGCTCTTTAACACTTAAAACAGGAGTGTCAGTACTCATCCCTGAAATGCAGAATGGAAGTGGGAGAGAAATAGGTATTAGAAAAGTTTGAGTTTATTCTGTCTAGTGTCCTGTTCTTCCTCTGTTGATGATTTTTCTATGATTTTTTTTTTTTTTTTTGCTGTACGTGGGCCTCTCACTGTTGTGGCCTCTCCCGCTGCGGAGCACAGGCTCCAGACGCACAGGCCCAGTGGCCATGGCTCACGGGCCCAGCCACTCCGCAGCATGTGGGCTCTTCCCGGACCAGGGCACGAACCCGTGTCCCCTGCATCAGCAGGCGGACTCTCAACCACTGCGCCACCAGGGAAGCCCTCTATGATCTTTTAATCGGTGGCAGGGTAGTGGAATAGTTGGGCTAGAAGAAGGGATTGGGAGGAAGCCCAGCAAATTCTGTCCAGTATATACATCTCAGGGTTTTTTTTTTAAACCTAGTTTTTTCTTTATACCAGATTTATATGTTTATAATTTTTATTTATTTATCTCTATTATATTTTTTTTTTTTTTTTTTTTTTGCGGTACGCGGGCCTCTCACTGCTGTGGCCTCTCCCGTTGCGGAGCACAGGCTCCGGACGGGCAGGCTCAGCGGCCATGGCTCACGGGCCCAGCCGCTCCGCGGCACGTGGGATCTTCCCAGACCGGGGCACGAACCCGCGTCCCCTGCATCGGCAGGCGGACTCTCAACCACTGCGCCACCAGGGAAGCCCCTCTATTATATTTTTTATTGTAGTAAAATTTACCATTTTAACTATTTTTAAGTGGCACTAAGTACGATCCCATTGTTATGCAACCATTACTACCATCCATCTTTAGAACTCTTCATCTTGTGAAACTAAAACTGTACCCATTAAAAACTTATTCCCTATTCTTCACATTCTCCCCTTTTCCCAAGCCCTGGCAACCACCATTCTGCTTTCTGTCTCTTTGGATTTGACTACCTCATATAAGTGGAATATATCCCCGTTTTAAGTTTCTCTGGAAATGAGCCTTTTATTTCATGGTGACACTGAGGTAGCATTTTTCCTCCAATTTTTTAAATGAAAAAACTCCAGTAAACAGAGAAGCTGAAAGGGTCACACAGTGATCAGTCATATACCCATTAACATTTTGCCATATTTGGTTTATCTCTAAATTTCTGTGTTATTCTTATTTTGGCTGAATAATTTTAAAGTAAGTTGCAGACGTCATTCTACCTTCACACCAGAAGTACTTTGGCATGTATCTCAAAATTAAAGACATTTTCCTAGATATCCATCATTAAGGCTAAGAAAATCAACAATAGTTCTTTTTTTTGGCCGTGCCACACGTCTTGCGGGATCTTAGTTCCCCGACCAAGTATTGAACCTGGGCCACCGCAGTGAAAACACCAAGTCCTAACCACTGGCCCACCAGGGAATTCCCAACAGTAATTCTCTAATATCATGTAATAGTCCATATTTAGTTTTTTCCCAATTGTCCCCAGAATGTTTTCCATAACCGATAGTTGTCTTTTTTTTTCTTTTAAATAAATAAATTTATTTATTTATTTATTTTTTATTTTTGGCTGTGTTGGGTCTTCGTTGCTGTGCGCCGGCTTTCTCTAGTTGCAGCGAGCAGGGCTACTCTATGTTGCGGTGCGTGGGCTTCTCATTGCAGTGGCTTGTCTTGTTGTGGAGCATGGGCTCTAGGCACACAGGCTTCAGTAGTTGTGGCATATGGGCTCAGTAGTTGTGGCTCACAGGCTCTAGAGTTCAGGCTCAGTAGTTGTGGCACATGGGCTTAATTGTTCCGAGGCATGTGGGATCTTCCCCGACCAGGGCTTGAACCCGTGTCCCCTGCAGTGGAAGGCAGATTCTTAACCACTGTGCCACCAGGGAAGCCCATAACCAATAGCTTTTAAACTACACTAGCATTTTATTTTATTTATTTTATTTTTTCATTTTTAATAAATAGTTTATTTATCCAACAGTTTCAACCCTGATATTGAAGTCTGTTGCAGAGTTTTGTTTTTTTTTTAATAAATTTATTTATTTATTTTTGACTGTGTTGGGTCTTCATTGCTACACATGGGCTTTTCTCTAGTTGTGGCAAGCAGGGGCTGCTTTTCATTGCGGTGTGCACGGGCTTCTCATTGTGGTGGCTTCTCTTGTTGCGGAGCACGGGCTCTAGGTGTGCAGGCTTCAGTAGTTGTGGCTCACGGGCCCTACAGTGCAGGCTCAGTAGTTGTGGTGCACGGGCTTAGTTGCTCCGTGGCATGTGGGATCTTCCCGGACCAGGGCTCGAACCCATGTCCCCTGCATTGGCAGGTGGATTCTTAACCACTGTGCCACCAGGGAATTCCCGGTGCTGTGATTAAACTTGGTTTTTATTGTTCTTTTTTTGTGCTTTTCTGAATTAAAAAAATGTTTATAATGAAATATGCCTTATTTTTGTTTTCAGTAACAATTTCTTTTAAGTGGAGAGATAGCTGCAGGCTTTTCTACAAGAGTTGCTTATCAGCTTAAGGGGAGGGGGAGGATAGTGCCAGAGAAACTCTGGCCAGGAATAGGTAGAAGAGTCTTATGAATCTAATTTTGCAGGCAAAGGCATTTCTCTTCTGGCCTAGGGGCTCTGCTGTAAGCTACTGGGAATGTCAGGTAGGAGCATCATCATTACTCTTTTGCACTGCCTATCACTGAGGAGAAGCAAATGTATTTCTTTGACCACACCCTCATTATGCCTTCTGATTGTCAGGTTTTAGTTGATAGATTCCATCTTTGAGGAAGTAACAGGTTAATGTCAGGGTGTGTACTGTTAGCTAACTTCTACAGCACTGTAATCCGTTAATAGATCTCTCCAGAATGGACTTTAGTCTGGGTCCCGTCAAAGCTAATTTGAAACATCATAAGCCATTTTTCTGGTTTGGATATGCTGGTATGACCTTTTTTTCTTTTTAAAAAATATTTATTTCTTTATCTGGCTTTGTCAGGTCTTAGTTGTGGCACGTGAGATATTTGTGTCGGCACGCGGGCTTCTCTCTAGTTGTGGTGCATGGGCTCTCTAGTTGTGGAGTGCGGGCTTAGTAGTTGTCACTCATGGGCTTAGTTGCCCTGCGGCATGTGGGATCTTAGTTCCCTGACCAGGGATCAAACCCCAGTCCTCTGCATTGGAAGGTGGATTCTTAACCACTGGACCACCAGGGAGTCCCAATGACCCTCTTTTTACCTCCATTTCACCCCTTCACCCACAAAGATCCTGGAAAGTAAAGAAGTTTTGATGGTTCTGGTAATTGGCAGTGATGGAGTAGCTCTTTCTGGGTCATTTGTTTGGGCTTAGAGCCCTGTTACTGAGGTTGCCTTCTTTTTTTTTTTTTTTTGCTGTACGCGGGCCTCTCACTGTTGTGGCCTCTCCCGTTGTGGAGCACAGGCTCTGGACGCTCAGGCTCAGGGGCCGTGGCTCACGAGCCCAGCCGCTCCGCGGCATGTGGGATCCTCCTGGACCGGGGCACGAACCCGTGTCCCCTGCATCGGCAGGCGGACTCTCAACCACTGTGCCACCAGGGAAGCCCTGCCTTCTTTTTTAATAACAAGAATGTGAGTTCTGGGAGACCACAGACCTTTGTTTAGTTCAGTGCTATGTCTCTATTGCCTAGCACAGTGCCTGCCACATAGTAGGTACTAAATAAATATTTTAGAGTGAATAGCTTTGGCAGGAAGAAAAATGATCAGCTTATGGTCATAAGTAGTGTTCACAGTGCAAGGAGAAGCATGAGCTTGACCCTAGTCTCCAGTTAATTTCTTTCTGATTCATAGCCAGTTTGCTATGAACAGTTATAAAACTTTTCTAGATTTTGTGGTAGATGGGTAAAGGTGGTGGTGCTTTTAGCTAGTGGATGAGGAGGGGTGGGAAAGGGAATAGGTTTGATTATTCAGAGGCAAAGGGCTGATATGGAAACAAAGGGCATAGCCCTGACTTGGGCCATGGTATTAGTGACCATTACAATAATTGGATGGTTCTCAGGAAGATGGTTAGCTATCCATCAGACTACCAGGATACTTAGGAAAAAAATCTTATGGGGGAATTCTTTTGCCTAGAAGAAAAGCAAGGATTACTCTAGTAGAACCTTGATTTTCATTCATGAATTTTGTGGGGAGAGAAAGTGTGAATGTTCTTTTTGATGATACACATCTTTATTCTCTATAGAAACATGGTCTGGATGATTTAGAGAGAAGGGTTTATTTTTTCTTTTCAGATGAGCACCGGCTTCACAGTGGCAAACTCTGTCTGATTATCCTTACGTGTATTGCAGAGGTAGGTCTCACCAGCCTTCTGGTATTAGCTAATCTCTTAACAAAGTGCTGTCTCTTTCTGCGCTTCTTCCAAGTTCCTCTCCCCTGACTTTTAGAATCCCGAAGTTTAGGAGAGAAAATCTTCCCACTTTGTATTATCTCCTCCACTAGAATGTAAGCACCACTAGAATGTAAGCAATAGGCGGTACTTTGTCTTCTTCACCAGTGTATTCTTAGCGTCTGGCACATAGTAGGCTCAGTATTTACTGCATGACCTAATAATGAATTGTGATGTGATAACTGCTATAACTGGAATATTCTAGTTCTTTTTTTATTTTATTTTTTTAAGATTCTAGTTCTTCAGAGTTTGAAACTCTGAAGAGAGTTATACCTCTTCAGAGAAAACAGTCCTGCCCTTTTGAAACTGTTCATGTTGGGTCTTTTGCATTTAGCAAAATGAAAAAAGGAGCTCAGGTTTCTGTGGGGACAGGTGGAGACAAAAGCCGAAGAGGGGCATTGGAAACTGAGTCAAGTGGGCTGATTGCAGTTTGATGAAGAACAAGAACCCGAGGGGAAAAAAGAAGAGATGCTTGGGCTTTGTAAGGAGACACTTTTGGTTGGATTAATTAGGCCTGAACTCACCCTAGATCTTGGTGGCAACACAGGTATGGCAGAAATTGAGTCAATTTAGAGCTAAATTTGTAGTTTCAGACTCTTCCTTCACTTACTCCTTACTCTGATCTTTTCTCTCCTAAGAAAAACAATTAAGGCGTGGTCCATGTGGAACAGAGATCTCTCTCAGTCTTTCCATTTTTATGTTCTTGGTGAAAAGATGACCTGCTTTTCACCAGGTTAGGGGTAGCTGGTTATAGAAGAGCTGCTTATTAGCAGTGGAACTGGTGTAATTGCTTTTCAAAAATCTTTCTAAGAAAATCTTCAAAGGAGTTGTTTTTCACAAATGGTAACAGTTCCTAGGAATTGGAGTCTGTAGGCACATCAGATCTTCAGAAGAGATGTTGGGAAAGGGCCAAGGGATGTTTATTACTGATTCATGGTGAGAGGTTTTTGATTTTATATCAGTCTTCAGCAAAGCCAGGGAGAGACGGGGTCTTACCTACTGCCAAAGCTGCCATGTAAGCAGCTTTCTCTTGCTATGCCAAGCCCGTTCCCGGCGGAGTGCAGACCTTTCTTCTTAATCGTAGATCCTCATGTGGGGCCTGCACATGTATCCTGCAATCCCTATGAAAACCTTCAAGCTGTCACAAACAGAGCAGGCTCCTTGGGCAGATGGGAAGGAAGAGAGAATAGGAAAACACATGCCTCTCAGCATTTGCCTCAAGTGCCTGTGCCTTAATTTTTATTGTTCGTAATTTGCTTAGAGACTTTTGGCCAGTTAGAGACACACTGGGAAATTACACCCAAGTGAAATCTCATGGCTTAAGTGGGGCTTGACATAAAGGCTCTAGGCTCATCCCATTACTCTCTAACTGGTCCTTGAAAGGAGTTCTTTAAGTCCTACAAATCCTTGGGCTTTAAGATGATAGATTATAGACAGATTATAAACTGAGTGTCTTAAGTATAGCACTCATTCCTTACTTTTAATCTGTTTTTATTTTTATTAGGATCAGTATGCCAATGCATTTTTGCATGATGACAACATGAATTTTCGAGTAAACTTACATAGAATGGTAAGTGTGACTTTTGCTTCTTGTTTTTTCTTAGAGGAATTTTTCTGCCAACACAAAATTGATCCTACTAGAACAAGTGTGGCTGGAAATTTATGCTAAAGGGCTCTTGCTTAACTGCTGTTCAGAAGACCCATACTGGTTGTTGGGATTTTTTGTGTGTGTCATGGAGGTGTTACCTGCTCAAGAGAGGGTGGAAAGATCCATGATCATATACCCATGGCAGTAATATTAGAATGTATCAGGGGACTTCCCTGGCAGTCCAGTGGTTAAGACTCTGCAGTTCCTCTGCAGGGGGCATGGGTTTGATCCCTGGTCGGGGAACTAAGATCCCACATGCCACCCAACGTGGCCAAAAACAAACAAACAAAAAACAAAAAGGGACTTCCCTGGTGGCACAGTGGTTAAGAATCCGCCTGCCAATGCACGAGACATGGGTTTGATCCCTGGTCCGGGAAGATCCCACATGCCACGGAGCAACTAAGCCTGTGCGTCACAACTGCTGAGCTCGTGTGCCACAACTAATGAAGCCTGCGTGCCTAGAGCCCATGCTCCACAACAAGAGAAGCCACCCCAATGAGAAGCACGCGCACCTCAACGAAGGGTAGCCCCTGCTTGCAGCAAGTAGAGGAAGCCCGCACACAGCAGCGAAGACCCAACGCAGCCAAAAGTAAATAAGTAAAATAAATAAATTTAAAAACAAACAAAAAAACCCCTCAAAAGTATATCTTGACTAGAGATATACTTTTATACAAGTATATACGAGATAGAATGTATCAGTAATGTAGATTTCAACAAGGAGATGGGCCTAAGCCTTTTGCTTTCAAAATGTAGTACGATCTTTGATTGGTTGATGCTAGATCCTGCTTTGATTTATTCATCTGAGAGGTGGGGGAAATAAGAGTATGAAGGATCAGGGAATTTCCTAAAACTTGGAGGTATGTTCAGAAATATCACATTGAGGTTTATATTAAAACTTTCTTAAAAAAAAACTATTTTTTTTAAACTGCTACTGTTGCTGCCTTTACACAGTCACATTTTCTTTTTTGAAAAATAAATTTCTTTTTATTTATTTATTGGCTGTGCTGGGTCTTCGTTGCTGCGCACGGGCTTTCTCTAGTTGCGGTGAGCGGGGGCTACTCTTTGTTGCGGTGTGCGGGCTTCTCACTGTGGTGCCCTCTCTTGTTGCGGAGCACGGGCTCTAGGCACGCGGGCTTCAGTAGTTGTGGCACACAGGCTCAGTAGTTGTGGCTCACGGGCTCTAGAGCGCAGGCTCAGTAGTTGTGGTGCACAGGCTTAGTAGCTCCGCGGCATGTGGGATCTTCCCGGACCAGGGCTTGAACCCGTGTCCCCTGCATTGGCAGGCAGATTCTTAACCACTGCACCACCAGGGAAGCCTCCAGTAGTGATTTTATTTGCATGAAAAACATGATGGTAAGCCATTGGATGTTAGTTCAGATGTCTACTAGTTTCATTTCTTTTTTATGTGAAGCCTATGAGACACAGGAAGAAGGCAGCAGACAAGAACCTTCCCTGCCGTCCTTTGGTATGTGCAGTACTGGGTGAGTATCATCAAAATTGGCATGTTTCTGGGCCAGCGATAGGTTTTCATGATTAAGATGAGGGATAGATCCTGGTTGATGTGCGCTTCCTCCTCAGAGAAGAAGTTACTGGTTATGTTTCTTCCCTGGCCTAAGAAACCATGTTTCTTGTTGAGTTTGGTAAAGCAATCCCAAGGAGTATAATGCTCAATTAAAGGGTGCTCTTGTTCAAAGAAAAAGATCTTTGTAGGGAGACAAATGTCTAAGTCTAACCTTGATACATGATTTAAATTTGTAAACTGTCTTACACTTGATCAAGATTTCAAATTCTTCCCTCCCTTTCTTGGTCCAAATTGTGTGTCAGCTGGCCAGGAGGCTTAAAGTTCAAGGTTCAGACATATAAAACTTCCTCTGAGTAAATTAAGTTGAGAGGAGGCTGACAGAGCTGACAGCTAAGGGGCTGTATTGTAGGTAATTTAATCTGCCCAGAATTCTACATTTTCCTCAGGTAAATGATCTGAACTCTTAATTCCATTTCACCTGGGTATTCAGCCCTACCTCCTAAATCTACTTGATTTTAGAAACAATAATTAAGGCTATATAATATTAAGCCTCTATTGACCCAAAGCTCCTCAGACCATTTCAGTCAATACCTGTCAAACTGAGTGTGATAGGAAGACGAGATAGACTGACATAGCTTTAGAGTTTGAGTCTGGTTACACGGATGTGATCCATAGTTTTTTTCTCTGCTTGCCTCATCACTTGGTTCTCAGAATATGATTTCCTTCTGGCATTTTGCATTAGTGTCATGGTATGAAATATCTGTACAATGAAATCTCCCTTGTATCTGAGTTTATTGGCAGGTCAAAGTATCCTTCTGGAAGTAGGAGAGAACTAATTTTCTTTTTACCTTACAAGTGGCAGGTGGTGAAAGTGTTGCAAAAAGTGCCTTATATAAAATAAAGTGCACTGAGAAGGTTTTTTTCCCAGCCCAAAGGCAAGCAATGAATTTCATTCTGATTGATCTAATTTTTCTCTTTTTCCCATTCAGACCTGATGGTAGAGTTTATTGTAACACACATGATGAAGGAGTTTCCTATGGATCTCTATGTGTAAGTACCGTGGTTCATTTAATGTGTGCAAATCTGTTTTATAGAATGGAGTGATGGGAAGTTTAATAGTCACAAAATTTTTATGTACACTTCAGGAAAAGCACATTTATGTGCGGAGAAGTGTCAGGGAGTGTTTTATGGCCTGTTTTATACATTTTTCCAGAAGGGGGGAAAAGTACAAACTATGTATCTTCATTATCACTTTTAGGCACACTGCATGAAGAACAGGGCTGATGCGTTGAAGCAGTGATCATAGCTGACTCCTGTATCCAAGGATATGGAATACTAGCAGACCACTTAGTCATCCCTGGGCTTTGGCATCAAAGGAGTCAGCAGTATTTAAAAGATATGGAAAGGCCAGAGGGATAGATCTTTTGGTTCATTCTTAGCCTACATTGTACTAGCCACATAGTCAGAACTCTGCTAGCTAGGCAGATTATGTATATAGTGGCCAGGCTGGGAGATTCCTGCCTCCTGAGGAGATCTGATTGTCTGTCACAATTCTTTACAACCAGTATAACTAGAGATGACTGAAAATCTTCATATTTTAATAAAGTTTAAGCCTTTAGGCTTTCTCTCTTCTTTGGTATTTCAGCATTCTTCTTATCATCAGTGCCTAACAGCTGTGCCATGTTAGTGTGATCTCAAATATATGTATTATCTTTATTCCTTAAAATGCATCTGAATTCAATCTGACAACAGAATTAGTACCTCCACTTTTTTGAGTAAGAGGAAGTTTGGTGCACAGCAAGCTTAGTGTACCTCATTCCAATGCTAGGCCTGGGATCTAGGGAGATATGAAAGATTTTACTCTGACTAGAGTAGATCTCCAGCTTTTTAGACTGTTTGTAGGCTACATATTTTTGGTTTCCTAGATATGAAATAATGATACAAATTTTACTTTTAGGTAAGTAGGTTGTGGTTTGCATTTTTCCATATCTTTTGGGTGTTTAAAAGTTAGTCTGAAAAAAAAAAAAAAGTTAGTCTGATCCTTTATTTCAACTCAAAGACCATGAAAAGCTGCTTTTTTTTTTTTATAACACTTACCAGATGAGTTTTCTGCTTGTTTTAGATAGGATCGCTGAACATCAGTACCTCAGGGATCAGATTTGTTTTGCTACAGATTATATTTTTAGCTTGTTTATCTAATGTTCTAGTTCTAGGATATGCTCTTTATGTTGTAGTATATTATTATAGTCTTAGTTTTCTCATTTTCCAGGCAAGGAAACTGAGGCTCTGGAGGTTGGGTTGTTCTGTTAGTAAGCACCATTGCCTGGACTTGAACCCAAAGTTTCTTACAGTAAATCCTAAGCTGTTCCCACCCCTTCTCAGGTGTATTATCTATTGCTATGTAACAAACTACTTCAAAACATAGGGGTTTAAAACAAACATTTACTACCTCATAGTTTTTGTGGCTCAGAAATCCTAGCAGCTTAGCTGGGTAGTTTGGGCATAGGGTTTGGCAGAGGCTGCAGTTAGTGTGTTAGCTTTACTGGGGCTCTACTGGGCTGTACTGGGGCTGGAGAATTGCTTCCAAGCTCACTTACATGGTTGTTGGTAAATCTCAGTTCCTTGCCATGTGGGCCTCTCCATAGGGTTGCTTGACATGGCAGCTGGCTTTCTTCAAAGCAAGTAATCCAAGAGAGAAAGAGAAGAGTGAGAGCCCAGGATGGAAGCTATAATGCCTTTTATAACTTAATCTCAAATGACATGCCATTTCTGTTGGTCATACAGACCAAGCCTAATACAATGTGGGAGGAGACTCCATAAGGTTGTGAATGCCAGGAGGTGGGGACCATTGGGGGCCATCTTGCAGGCCGGCTACCACAGTTACCTACCTAGTTGAGTTGCATCACCAAGATTCAAACTCAAGTCTGTCTGACCCCAGAGGCTGTACTCTTTCTTAACTACTACTATGATAAATGACAAAGGAAAGATTTGTACAGGGTGACTAATGCTCACTGGGGCATCAAAGGGGGCTGTGTTTGACCTGAGTCATGAAGAAACAGTAGGAGTTTTCTATGCAGAGGAGTGGGGGAGGGACATCCCAAGCAGGGGACCAGCATGTTCAAAAGCTTGGAGACTTGAAAGTGTGGCATGTTTGGAGAATAGAAAGTAATTCAGGAGGATTAGAGTGTAGGGTACATGGAGGAAGGATAAGAGAGTAGAAAAAATGTTACCTGATTTAAGTGGATGATGGGTATAACAGTTGAAGATGAGGATGGCATGATAAGACTGTGTATTCAGTACTTAGAGTTACGGTATGTCACTGTCCACCCAAACCCTCACATCTCAGCCAGTGAACCTGATCTACACTAAATATTTTAACTCCCTCTCCCCAGTAGTTCCTGCCTTTTTTTGTTTTGCCTTGCTTTCTCAGTTCTTTTTCCACCTGCTTCCTAATTGAATGTCCTGAGGTTAGGGAAGATGGAGAAGATAACAAGCTGACAGAGCCTGGGCAGAAGTTCCTACCCTCAGGCTGAATTCACTTTCTTCATTACTACCCATGGGCATATTTCCATATCTCCCTCCCCCAACTTCCAGTCTTCTTTCCAGTTTTTGACATTTGGAGCATCAAGTCCTTTTTAGGTGAACTTATCTGCTCCGAGCTGGGCATCAGGCCAGCTTGCTGCTCTCACTTCTCATTTTGTACTGCTTTTCAGCAACATACAGCGCAATGAGAAATTGAAAGCAAAATGAATTTCTACCATTTCAGATAAGTGTATAATCTTCCTGGTGAAATATGAAGAAATATGGAGCATGGAAACACTTAATACTCAAGTCAGAATCTGTGTCAGAAACGAAATAGTCTCATATCTGTGTATGAATGCTGTAGGTAAAGTAATAATGGGGGGAGGTGCTTATACGAAAAAAAAAGAGAGAAAAGTCTTGCCTGGAGCAGTAAGAGGTAGGAAAACCCAACAAATGAATTTCTTCTTCTGGATGTCTACTCTGTGATTCTTGCCGCCACTCCCACTGCTGGCCCAGGATTTGGGAGTTAGGGGAAATAGTCTCTGGGGAGAGTAAACTCTCCTTTAAGTTACTCTTACATGGAAAACTTGGACTCCTTCTAATCAGGGATTCTCTGTGGGTAGAGACTTCAGTGGACCCCACAAGAAGATTTCAGGTTAAAATGGAACTGTCTTGTGTTGAAATAGGAAACCACTACATGCATAAAAGAAACACCCTAAGCAGTCAGCTTAGAGTCATTCAGCCAGTATATATATTTTTTATATATATATATATATATATTTAAATATATATTTTAAATTATTTATTTATTTGGCTGTGCTGGGTCTTAGTTGCCACATGTGGGATCTTCGTTGCAGCATGCGGGATCTTTAATTGCGGCATGTGGGATCTTTTAGTTGCAGCATGTGGGATCTAGTTCCCTGACCAGGGATTGAACCCAGGCCACCTGCATTGGAAGCGTGGAGTCTTGACCACTGGACCACCAGGGAAGTCCCCAGAACTGAATTTTTAATTTAACTTTTAATGTAAATAAAATTTACATTTTATTTAAAATTTAATTTATATTAAAAACAAATTTAAATAGATCTAAAGACTTAAGGTCTTTAATTTTATGTTTTTGCATCCTATGTCTGCAATTTCGAATGGAGTAGTCTAATTTTGGTCTAGTGGTGCCTCCTTCCTCTCAGGAAAGACACTCAAGGGAATGGTATCAGTAGTGCCTAATTGAATATTGACCTATATGTGGTTATAGCTCCCTTTTCCTAGTGATAGGGGGAATTAGCACAAGCAGTGTGTGTGGGATGGGGAGGGGGGATTTTTTTTTTAACACCTTTATTGGAGTATAATTGCTTTACAATGATGTATGGTTTCTGCTTTATAACAAAGTGAATCAGCTATACATATACATATATCTCCATATGTCTTCCCTCTTATGTCTCCCTCCCATCCTCCCTATCCCACCCCTCTAGGTGGTCACAAAGCACCGAGCTGATCTCCTTGTGCTATGCGGCTGCTTCCCACTAGCTATCTGTTTTACATTTGGTAGTGTGTATATGTCCGTGCCACTCTCTCACTTCGTCCCAGCTTACCCTTCCCCCTTCCCAGGTCCTCACATCCATTCTCTACGTCTGTGTCTTTATTCCTGTCCTGCCCCTAGGTTCATCAGAACCAGTTTGTTTTTTTTTTTTAGATTCCATATATATGTGTTAGCATACGGTATTTGTTTTTCTCTTTCTGACTTACTTCACTCTGTATGACAAACTCTAGGGTCCATCCACCTCACTACAAATAACTCAATTTCGTTTCTTTTTCTGGCTGAGTAATATTCCATTGTATATATATGCCACATCTTCTTTATCCATTCATCTGTTGATGGACACTTAGGTTGCCTCCATGTCCTGGCTATTGTAAATAGAGCTGCAGTGAACATTGTGGTGCATGACTCTTTTTTGAATTATGGTTTTCTCAGGGTATATGCCCAGTAGTGGGATTGCTATGTCATATGGTAGTTCTGTTTTTAGTTGTTTTTTTTTTTTTGCCGTACGCGGGCCTCTCGCTGTTGTGGCCTCTCCCGTTGCGGAGCACAGGCTCCGGATGCGCAGGCTCAGTGGCCATGGCTCATGGGCCCAGCCTCTCCGCGGCATGTGGGATCTTCCCAGACCAGGGCACGAATCCATGTTCCCTGCATCGGCAGGCGGACTCTCAACCACTGCGCCACCAGGGAAGCCCTATTTTTAGTTTTTTAAGGAACCTCCATACTGTTCTCCATAGTGGCTGTATCAATTTACATTCCCACCAACAGTGCAAGAGGGTTCCCTTTTTGGGCAGGGGGGATTTATCTACCAGAAAGCTGCAGGTAGAAGTTCATTTCTTTCCCAGGTGTACAGATTCATATCCAGTGTCTTTTGTGGCCTTAGCAAAAGCTGCCTCATTAAAGAAAGGGTATCTGTGGTGAGTTGCACCATATTTTTAGGCTTATTCCAGTTTTTCTCTTTTTCTCTTACAGGCGCTGCATTCAGGTAGTACATAAACTACTTTGCTATCAGAAGAAGTGTAGAGTACGCCTGCATTATACCTGGCGGGAGCTCTGGTCAGGTAACTTTCTCTTTTGAATTCATCCTCTTTTCCTATATCTTTTTTTTTTTTTTAACAAATTTATTTATTTGTTTATTTTATTTGTTTATTTTATTTGTTTATTTATTTGTGGCTGCACTGGGTCTTCGTCATTGCACATGGACTTTCTCTAGTTGCGGCGAGCGGGCTTCTCATTGCAGTGGCTTCTCTTGTTGCAGATCACAGGCTCTAGGCGCGTGGGCTTCTGTAGTTGTGGCATGCGGGCTCAGTAGTTGTGGCTCATGGGCCCTAGAGTGCAGGCTCAGTAGTTGTGGCGCACGGGCTTAGTTGCTCTGAAGCACGTGGGATCTTCCCAGACCAGGGCTCAAACCCGTGTCCCCTGCATTGGCAGGTGGATTCCTAACCACTGCACCACCAGGGAAGCCCCTTCCTATATCTTTTATGAACCCCTAGGCCTGGGCACAAGCTGAATTTTTTTAAAAAACTTTTTAGTTTGTTTAGGATGCTTCTATTTTCAACTCTTCTTTTTGTCATTTCAGCCTCGTTCTAATCCAAACCTGGCCATGTCACATACCATTATTTCATACTTTCTGTCTTGTTCCTTCTCCTCCCTGTAATTTTTGTCAGCTGGTAGAAACAAATATTTGAGTTCCATTGATTCTTCCAATGGGGAGTCAGTACAAACTTGGATTCTCCCTTGGTTCCATTTGGTAGCAGCATATGGACTATAGGGAGGCTTCTGTGTGTTTCCTCAGGATGAGTAATCTCAGGAGGAATGTCTTAGGGAGAGGAGGTGGGGAGGGGGTGGAGAGATGGGGGGAATCCTGTTCTTTGTGTTATATCTGGCATTATTACTGTTTACAGACAGTGTCAATTTTACCACTTCTCCTGTGCCAGAGACAAAAACAGCAAATTAGTGTTTACTTTTGTCTTTGTATCCATTTGGTAGCTCAGTAAAGTCACTCCACCCCTGTAGGAGGGAAGTGGCTCTTCTCTAAGGGTACAATTAATGCTGGCTTGCCACCCATTTCTTTTGTGCAACTAAATTGGAGGTTTCAGAAAAGCAGAGGAGACATTTTTCCTGAGGCATTTGCTTGCTGATAGGTCCTGTGGCTTTTGTGACCTGATGGTACAATAAAGTCTTCTCCAGATGATTATAGTGGTAAATTGTTGCCCCACCCTTGGGAGAGCTTCTCTGTATTCTGAGCAGACAAGGGTGTGTTAGTGTCAGAGGCTTTATGAGAAATGGGTCAGTAACCCCACACCCTCCCATGGAATTCATCTCACTTGTTGTGACACATGGTTTCCTCCCAACCCAATTTGGCTTTCTAAATTTAGTCCTTCATAATGTAAAGTAGAGATCTTTAATTAATGGATTAGCAAGTTTTTTGCAGTTACTGCCTATGGTGGTGAAGGGGGAGTAGGAGAATAACAGTAAGTGGCAATAGTGGCATTTTGATATTTTAGGAGAAGAGTATGATTATGTGAGAGTTTGAAATTGAGGGAATGTCAGAAGAGCTAAAGAGAGATCAAAAGAGATTGAAATGACTAAAGTTAGTAGAATTTCTTAGGTCAGAACAGTGCTTTTTAATATTAAGGACTATTTGGTTGCCTATGGATAGTTGTATGATTATTAGGTTCTAAAAATTTAGGATTAAAGAGAAAACAAAAATGATGCAAATCTCTGGATATTGGTATAATTGTAGGACTTATAGCAAGTACAAATGGTTTATGTCTATAACTGGGATGAAGTTATGCATTGTACTAAAGAGTTGGTGGTAGTTATTATTTCTGCCTGCCTTTGATCTTCTTCTGGTTTTATTTTCTATTTAATTCTATTTTCTTTTCTTTCTATGCTAGCCACCCTGTCTCTGGCCCCTGGGATCTCTCTGGCTTTTCTCCTATCCTCTTCATCTGTTGTCCTCTTCCTCATTGTCCTGTCGTTGCCTTTTCCATTGCATTCTCCCATTCACTCTGGTCTGTCTCCCTGGGGCCCAGGGCTTTCCATTATTCTCCTACCACCACCTTGCATTCTGTCCTTTGTGCTATTGTTGTCATACATTTTACTTTTACATATGTCATGAACCCCAAGATACATTTCTGTCATTTTTATTTAAAGAGGCAATTATCTTTTAAAGAGATAAAAAAGTGTCTTTTATATTTATCTTTTCTGGATCTTAGCATTCACTAACCTAGCTAGAAAACTATGAGGCAAGAGACCATTCTTTATCCTACGTTGGTCAGTTGACTTTATTTCTTTGAGTACTTTATGTCGTGTTCAGCTCTATGTATAATTATTTGCTATCTTGGGACTTCCCTGGCAGTCCAGTGGTTACGACTTTGCCTTCCAATGAAGGGAGTGCGGGTTCGATCCCTAGTTGGGGAGCTAAGATCCCACATGCCTCCGAGCCAAAAAACCAAAACATAAAAAAAAACAAAACCTAAAACATTAAAAAAAAAACAGAAGCAACATTGTAACAAATTCAGTAAACACTTAAAAAAAAATTATTTGCCACCTCAAGACTGACTGATTGGCATTCTAAGGCCCTTGATACTTTGAGAAGAGGTGTATATGAGTGTCATTGATGAGAGTTGGATGGCTGCTTTTTCCTAAGGCATAGGCATTTGTACTAGAGTTCTTTGCCAAGTGAGGTTAGCTCCTTTTCCTACGTAGACGGGGTGAGCCCTCCTGGAACCTGTCTCCCTGTGTTCATACATGGAGTATATACAGTGAGATGCAGAGCAGCAGGTGTTAAGGAAAGCTGCAAAATACTAGGCTACATCTGATGCATCAGAGCCTATAGTAATGTATAATATTGCAGTCAGTGAATATAAATGTGGCTGTGGAGGACCCACCCACTCCTTGGCTGGTACTGCCCCTCATATGTTGGCTTGCCCGTGTTTTCACTCTTTCTTTGCCTTCTAGACTTATGGATTTGAGGGAGGTGTGTGAAACTCATCATGGCAAATATGCTTATGCGTACAGATGCTTGCCCATACATGTGCTGCAAACATTAGTTGAATTATACTTATAAATAAAACTGGTAGGGCATGTGTTGTTAGATAAGACACACGGGAGACCTAGGGTGTCTAGGAAGCAGTGGACTGGGGTGCAGATGCCTTTTGTTATTTGGAATGGGGGCGTTTAGTCTCACTGCACTTTGAGTGGTGATTTTTATTCTTATACTGTTTGACTACAGTAGCTCTTTGTTATTGGGGAGGTAGCCAGAGGTCCCCCTCCAAATTCCCATATGGAATTCTCAGGCTTGGTTTTATGGATGAGGAGGAGCCAGCTGTATTAGTTGGGGGTTTAATCCTGCCTGATACGTTGGTTTTATAGATATAATCCGTGACCTACTCCCTGCTGCCACTGTCTATTTATATGATGCCTGTCACCATGGTATCTGAGTACGTGCAGAAATATATTTAGACTAACCTCAACTTGAATATAGAAAGGAAGAAGTCTTGCCTTTCTCATTGCCCTATTTTCAGCAGTCACTATTTTCCACCAAGTTAAGGAAAGTTCAAAAGCTCTTCTCTGACCTCTAGGCTACCCAGATCTCCTATTTTGAGTAAAAGGTTAGGTTTTAAAACTCTCCTCTGATAAGACAGGAGAGTTGAGTCAGATAACTGAGTTTTAGGGTAAGATCCTAGTGAAATAGTTCTTTACCTTGGAGAATATAATGAAAGATATGATGTTTGCATCCAGAAAAATGTCCATTTGCACATACATATTTTGCATATAATTTCAGAGAGTTCATGGACCTTCTTCTGAAGCCCATCCATGTTCCCATGTTAAGAATCCTGTCTTAATTTTAGGTTCCATGGCCTCCCAATTCTGTTTTCACAGAACATCTTAGTACTTGGTTAAATAGTTTTTCTTTATTTACTGACTGTGCTGCATTCCTCCTGGGAACTTTAGCTTAGTATTTTCTCTCAACTTCTGGAGGCTAAAGACCTTGTTAGTCACTATGTTTTGTTTCCTACACAGGAAACAAACACACTATGTGTGTTTCCTATACATTCCTGCAGAACTTTGGGCTTCTATTTGAGCATATCACATTGTTTTGCTAGGTTTGCATATGTCTGTACAATGATTTGCTTAAATATCTATCTTTCCTCTTAAAAAAAATTCCTGGAGGGCAGGGCCTGTGTTTTAATCATTGTTTTATTCCTAGCACACTACTTGGCTTGTAGTAGGGGCTCAGAAGACATTTGAATGAATAAATGAATGGATGCATGGGTATGTAGAATTTCCATTAATGATGAATCAGCATTCTCTTAAAGCAGCACAATGTTATGTTTGGATCTCAAAAAAAAATTAGGATATTTGTTGTCATGTATCTTTTTCTTTCTTTTTAACATCTTTATTGGAGTATAATTGCTTTACAATGTTATGTCAGTTTCTGCTGTATAACGAAGTGAATCAGCTCTATGTATACATATATCCCCATATCTCCTCCCTCTTGCATCTCCCTCCCACCCTCCCTATTTCACCCCTCTAGGTGGTCACAAAGCACAGAGCTGATCTCCCTGTGCTATGCAGCTGCTTCCCACTAGCTATCTATCTTACATTTGGTAGTGTGTATATATCAGTGCTACTCTCTCACTTCTTCCCACCTTTTGTGGGTTTTTTTTTTTTTTTGCGGTACGCGGGCCTCTCACTGTTGTGGCCTCTCCCGTTGCGGAGCACAGGCTCCGGACGCGCAGGCCCAGCGGCCATGGCTCACGGGCCCAGCCGCTCTGCAGCATGTGGGATCTTCCCGGACTGGGGCACGAACCCATGTACCCTGCACTGGCAGGTGGACTCTCAACCACTGCGCCACCAGGGAAGCCCCTTCCCACCTTTTTATTTGAGTTGTTGTTGTAAAAGGGAGCAGTGATAATTTCTCTTTCCTTTGTCTCTTTCTTCCTTACCTACAGATAGATGGATTGCTTTTAACCAAGTGAAAATGGAAACTTAGATGGTTTCTAAGCCATTAACCAAGCAATGAGCAGAATGTTTAGAGGGAAGCATGTAGTTGTTAGAGAGGGAAATACTTGAACAGAACTTCATGGAGTCAGCTTATTTTACTTCCACTGCAGGCAGAAGGGGCATTGGGGAGGCAGCCTGCATTTAAATAGTGTAGCTTTCCACAGTCTGAAAACATGGGTTGATTTAAAGGCAGGTTTATATTGGCGTTTTATATTTGACAATTTATCTATGGCTCACAGTCCTTACCCTTTCCCTCTGCTGCATCCCTGGGTGATAAGTCATTATTTTTATCACCATTTGTTGGAGAATGTATAGAAGGATAAGTGACTTGCTAAGGATCATGGAACAAGACACTAAACAGAGTCATGATTAGAACTTCGAGTTTCTGACTCCTAAGCTCAGAAGCAGACCACTAGGCAACATTTGCCTCCCTGCAGAAAGAGGGGCCCCCAAAGCCCCCAAAACAATCTGTTCAGCTTTACTGTGCTAAACAGCATCCAAAGCATTCACAGCTTTGTGAAAAAGAGAGAAACTGTACATGGCCTGACCTTTCAGATACCTACTGGGAAAAATAGAAAACCCAGAGGGTGTCACAACTTTCTGGATCCAGCTGGCACTCTCATCACTGACAGAAGCCTATGATTTCATGGTTAGGTACACCTTGAGACTGGGAATTGAGAACCTTTCATTGGGAGCTTGTTATACTGTAGTTGTTTTTATACAGGATTGAAAATTATCAAGAGAAAGACTGACCTGAGCTGTAGATTTCTTTGGCAGTTCTTGAATAGGTATAGCTTTGACAGATTGCCAACCCCTCCTGATTTGGGGAGACTATCCTTTGAGTTTTTAATTGTCTGCTTCTTTTAGTTTAGTTACTTTTTTAAACTTTTTATTTTGATATAATTATAGACTCACAGGAAGTTGCAAAAATAGTACAGAGAGTTCTTGTACCCTTCACCCAGCTTCCTCCAATGGTGATATCTTATATAACTCTATAATATTGTTTCTTTTAGTTTTGAAGAGGGTATCCAGGTGGGAAAGAACATGGCAGTAAACAGAGTATATGGGAAGAGGAATTTTGGCAGCTGTTATTGCTATTTTGTTCTTAAAATTGCTTTTTAAATTGTTCTTCCTATTTCCCCCAAATTTTCTCTGATTTGGGGGAATATGTTACAAGATGTATTCTAGGCTTGGTGTGCCTAATTAAGACTGCTCTAGCTTCCATGTGCAAAAACATGGAGGCTTCTTTCTTCTGTGGATAATCAGTTCCTCTCAAAATTAGAATGTTCTAATATAGGGTCATTAGAAGGTATTTCTCTCTTTTCATAATTTTGTTATAAAGATTCTGTATAGCAGTGTACAAAGCCCCAGGATTGAAAAAGAATGCCAGGAAACCATTTTTTCCTTCAAATCATCACATTTGGCTAAATCCAAAATTTATACTATTTTGAATCTTTCTCTTAGAAACTTGGCAAAAGCAAAAGATAAGAATTTCCAACAAGTTTAGCTTGTTAGAGGGAGAAAAAGATTCCCACCTAAAAGCCCCTTAAAAGAGTGAGAAATCTCTGTTCTTTTCTCTGCACATGAAGGCACTTCCTATCCAGAGAAATGTCACCTCTCATAGGCCCATTAGCATCTTGTCAACTAAAAGAGGCAGAGGAAAGAATAGTTGTACTTTTGTTGCTCTGTCTGTACTGGTTGTATAGGAAAGTATCATTTGGTTTCATAAGGTATCGTTCCCTGGATCTCAAGTGAGCAGGACAAGTCTGTTAGTGGTTTTCCCTAAAACCACTTTCTTGGTTTAACCAAGAAATTAAAGTTCTTGGTTCTACATCAGATGGCTCCACTGAGACATGGTCTCATTGACTACTGGATTTCTTCAAGGGTGATTTTTGACTACCTTTCAATTGGGCAATGTTGGAAAAAATAAGCAGGTGGTATAGGGCCCTAGAAGAAGCCAGTAGCTTCTGAGCATGCTTCGTTAGAGGCAGCTGCACAGGAATGAGGTGTATGGGATCTTGCATTTCTGAGTCTAAGTTCCATATGGGAACTTTCACATAAAAACTCATTTTCATGGTAAAGAGGGTGGGTGGTAATTCTGAGGATTGCAGTGTCCCCAAGTAAAGGGGGAATTGGAGATAGTTGAGAATTTTATTTTCTCTTTTAGCAGATACACTTTAACAGCAAGGAAAATGGTAAGACAGAACCTAACTTCCATTTAAAGAAAGGATTTGTTCTTTTTTCCAGTTCATCTCAAGGGGTGTGGAGCCTTTAGACAGTGCAGTTTGTTGACGTACTGACTTATTATTGTGCTAAAATACACATAACATAAAATTTACCATCTTAACCGTTTTTAAGTGTATGTTCAATGGTATTAAATACATTCACACTGTAATGCAGCCATCACCACCATCGTTCCCCATAAATCTTTTCATCTTGTAAAACTGAAACTATTCTGTCTTTATGATTTTGACTACTCTAAGTACTCCATGTAAGTGGAATCATACAGTATTTGCCTTTTTGTGACTGGCTTATTTTACTTATAATGTCCTCAAGGTTCAAGAAATCAGATTCTCCCCCTTTCTGCAGATTTAGCTATTTTTTTGTTATTATAATTATTTTTTGCTGCACTGCGCGGCTTGTGGGATCTTAGTTTCCTGACCAGGGATTGAACCCAAGCCCTTGGCAGTGAAAGCGCGGAGTCCTAACCACTGGACCACCAGCGAATTCCCTGTTGTTTTGTTTTCGATTGTAGGCTGTCTCTGTGCTGAGGATCAGCCTGAGGTGTAAACTTAATGTTTTCTTAGGTCTCTTCTGAGCCTTTTCTTGGGCATGTGCAGTCACTCTCTAATTTTCCCTGAATATGCAGTTGTTTCTGAATGTCCTAGTTTTTTTTACTTCTGAATGCCTTCTTGGTTAATGTTTATATTATCCTAGTATTTACCTTTTTTTTTTAAATTGAGGTATAGTTGATTTACAATGTTGTGTTAGTTTCTGCTGTACAGCAAAGTGATTCAGTTATACATATGTATATTTTTTTCCATTATGGTTTATCACAGGATATCGAATATAGTTCCCTGTGCTATACAGTAGGACCTTGTTGTTTATCCATTCTATATATCATAGTTTGCATCTGCTAACCCCAAACTCCCAATCTGTCCCTCCCTTACTCCCTCCGCCCCCGCCTTGGCAACCACAAATCTGTTCTCTAGGTCTGTGAGTCTGTTTCTGTTTCTTAGATAGGTTCATTTGTGTCGAATATTCTAGTTTTTAATGTCTGGCTCCTGAAAGGGGAAAAGCAAAAAATGAAGGTGGGGAAAAAGGGGCACTAGCCCCTTAAATCTGGAAGTCACTTATCAGGAGGGGGAAGGGCTTGCAACAATGAGGGGAGGTGCAACAAAAATGGCTGCCCACCTCTTTGTCTGCACCTCTGTGATTAGAAGCAGCAATCAGTGATCATAGCACAGATCCCCAGTATTTGGAAGACAGGGCCCTTTTTGCCCACCCTATCTCCTGTAAGCTGTGTGCAAGCTGCTTCAGAAACAGGTGCACAGCTGCTTACCACAGGCCTGGGATTGGGTGATAGGTGGCTGGTAATGTACTAAGAGTTGAAATTGACCAAAATGAACCAAATTTACCATCCAAGTTTTCCTCTGGAAGTTGCAAACCTTCATCAGAGGTCAGAGTTCTAAAATAGTTACATCAGACAGATTCTGCCAGTGCAGTTATTGCCTAGGTGGGAAGAGAGATTCCTGGTGTTTCATGCTTTGCCACCTTCCCAGAATCCTCCCACTGGATATACTAACTTTTGTGCTCTGTTCACCTGGAGAGGCTCATAGCATACAGCCAAAGCCATTTCATTTTCTTGTTTGATTCATTGGTCTCTGTTTCAGTGAGGTGCTTGGGTTTGCAGCCAGACAGTTGCCTGTATTCTGAGAAGCCACCTAGTGTATTTTTAAATTATTCTGCTGGTAAGTGTTGGTTTCTGAGTCTTTCCTGTGCCACTTGGCTGACCGACAATGAGCCTGCTGATTGCTGGCAATGTCCCTGAGTAATTGGTGATTTTGTCCAGAGATGCTAGAATTGGCTAGAGTTTATAGTGCCTCTGGGGTTTTGGAGGCATTGACTTGTTACACTAGTGCTATTTCTAGCCTGTCATTTGAGTTCTTCTACCTCTCTCCTAAGCAAGTGAGGAGCTAAATATTTCTCTTCTGTCAGTCACTGTGAAATTATCCATATCCCCTAATGATCGGGTTTTGACCTGGGATCTGTGGCATCTCATCCTAGCTCCATGCCAGGCCACAAAATAGGGCCTAGTTGAGTCCTGTCTTTGCTTTCTATCTCTTTCTCTTCATAGCATGTAAAAGCTGTTCAAACAGACAGCTCTCTCTGACCCGATTCTTTGGAGACATTTATTTGTGCTCTGCTGGAGGCTCTGTATCTCCTTCCTGTTTTTAATCTTATTTAAATGTCATTCACTTGGTTTTGTAATTAAACCTCCCCTCTGCTTCTCTGAGACAGGCGCTGAGCTACCACTTAATTGTATCTTCCTGTGGTTGGCTTGTTCCTCTCTGCACCTGGTTTACTTCAATGTCTGGGACAGGTTTTAGTTCTGGAGAAGTTCCCATATCCATTATTCATTCCACTCTCCTACACGGCAACATGGTTTGCTGCTTACTACTTGCTACCTTCTTTTCCTCCCCTTGAATTCAAAGCAGGATAGGAAAAAGTCTGGGAAAGTCCTCATTGTGTGGGGTACATTAATGCTAGGAACAGTTCTGTGAACAAGGTTCCTTGTGGAGTGAGAGGGCCCAGTGTAAGACAGCAGGATTCTCAGATGGGTGGTACTGAGCTCTTCTCATTTGAGAAACAGATTGGCTGCTTTTGCCTCTGGGAATTCACTTGGGACTCAGGGAACCATCAAGGTACTCATTCCTGGTGCAGCTTCCCAGAACCTGCACACTCTGCTTTATTCCACTTGAGTCTGCATACAGAAAAGTCAGAACGTCTGTACACTGCTGCCATATTTGATGCACAAGATTCTCCAAGGAAGGAAACTAGCGCCAGAGCTAAGTAAGAGCCTGACACTTGCCTCTAGTACAGAGTCAAAAGACAGCTGGGGACTTCCCTGGTGGCACAGTGGTTGAGAATCTGCCTGCCAATGCAGGGGACACGGATTTGAGCCCAGGTCCAGGAAGATCCCACACGCCGCAGAGGAACTAAGCCCATGCACCGCAACTATTGAGCCTGTGCTCTAGAGCCCGTGAGCCACAACTGCTGAGCCTGCGTGCCACAACTTCTGAGGCCTGTGCGCCTAGAGCCCAAGCTCTGCAACAAGAGAAGCCACTGCAATGAGAAGCCCGCGCACCGCAACGAAGAGTAGCGGTTGAGAGGGGGTACCCTGCTCGCCGCAAGTCGAGAAAGCCTGCGTGCAGCAACTAAGACCCAACAAGGAAGACCCAATGCAGCCATAAATAAATAAATTAATTAATTAGGGGAAAAAAAGAGGCAGCAGTTGCAGCCAATTTGTAGTTCCTGAAAGCAAACCCAGACACTAAAATTTCAAAGTGCCTGGTGGAAAAGACTTTCCAATGAAGAAACAAGTGTGTATGGAGCACCCACTTCCCTGCAACTTAAACTTATTGAATGTGTAATGTAATACTTCAAATGTTTCACTGACACAACTTCTCTGTTTTTCACTCAGTGCAGGTTAAGAGTATTTGGAGCCAGGTCTCTGGATCCTCATTTAGTAGAAATAGAAAAGATTAGGAGGCAAACCCAGGATCCCTAAGGATTCCCTAGAATATTTTTAGTATAGTTGACCCTTAAACAAGTTGAAGGTTTGGGGTGCTAACACCGCCCACTACTCCCTCCAGCCCTGTCAAAAATCCACCTATAACTTTAACAGTCTGCCCTCCCTATCCACGGTCTCACATCTGTGGATTCACCAACCACGGATCATGAAGTACCATAGTACACATTTATTTTTAAAAATCCAAATATAAGTGGACTCATGCAGTTCAAACCCATGTTGTTCAAGAGTCAACTGTACTTCGGTACATTGTTAGCTTTGATTATAAACTGATTATTATTCTGAGGACTGCCATAGTATTGTCCTGAAGGCTGTCCAGTGTTCATTTTCAATTTGCATTCCTGCTCAAGATCTGTGGCTCTCTGTTGATTGAGTATATTTGGATCCTTTTCTCTTCCCCATCAAAAAGGAAACACCTTTGTATGTTTAGCCCTATACTCAGTATTGTGTACCATGATGTAGATTTCAGCTCATCAGTTACACTGAGGTTACAAAAAGTTGGGATGGCGTGTTTGCAGGGCTCATGCTAGTGTCTGTGGAAAGAAAAACATTGGCCTCTTGTTAGTTAATTGGTAAAACATACATAAAATTTACCATTTTAAGTGTACAGTTCATTGGCATTAAGTATATTCACATTGCTGTGCAACCATCTCTACCTTCCACCTCCACAATTTTTAAAATTTTCTTAAACTGAAACTGTATCCATTAAACAATAAGTCTGCCTTCCCCCCTCTCCACACCCCTGGCAACCACCAATCTACTTCCTGTCTCTATGAATTTGATTTCTCTAGGCTCTGCATATAAATCGAATTATACAGTATTTGTCCTTTTGTGACTGACATTTTTCACTTAGCATAATGTCTTCATGTTTCATACATGTAGTAGCATGTGTCAGAATTTCCTTTTTCAGGCTGAATAATATTCGAATGTATGTATATACCACATTTTGTTTATCTATTCATGTGTCAACGGATTCTTGTATTGCTTCCACCTTTTGGCTATTGTGAATAATGCTGTTATGAATACTGATGCACGAATACTTGAGTCCTTGCTTTCAACCTCTTGTTTTTGAGAGTGTGCAGGTTAAAGTGTCTTAGGTCAGTGGAGTGAAATCCTGAGACGCTTACAAGAGAGATGGACTTGAACTTACATGATTTTTCTTTTGGTCACTTGGATGTGTGAGGGGCTGATTAAGTGGAGTTCTGACTAAAGTTATGGTTTTGGGTGGTAAATATAGGTATTGGCCCTAGATAGCTTGCTCCCACACACCCTACAAATGTTTGTTTTTAAAGATTTATTATTTATTTACTTATTATTTATGGCTTCGTCAGGTCTTAGTTGTGGCACGTCAGATCTTCGTTGAGGCATGCGGGATCTTTTCGTTGCAACGCGTGGGCTTTTCTCTAGTTGTGGCGTGCGGGTTTTTCCTTCTCTAGTTGTGGCGCAAGGGCTCCAGGGCGAGTGGGCTCTGTAGTTGTGGTGCGCCAGCTCAGTAGTTGTGGCGTGCGGGCTTAGTTGCCCCTGCGGCATGTGGGATCGTAGTTCCCTGATCAGGGATTGAACCCGAGTCCCCTGCATTGTAAGGTGGATTCCTTACCACTGCTCCACCAGGGAAGTCCCAACAAGAGTTTTTTTTAATTGAAGTTTAGGAGGAACCAGTACAGTTTCATAGACCTCAGCAGGGGGAGTTCATGGACCTTCTTCTTGGTATGTTGCCCTTAATGTAATCAACTAGTATGTGGCTTTGGGTAACTTATTTAATCTTTCTGAATTTCAGTTTGGTTATCTGTTAATTGGGACCACTAATACCTACTTCATTGGATAATTAATAGGATTCAGTGAGAGTGATGTACTTTAAGTGCTTTACATGATGCCTAGCATCTAGCAGACACCTAATAAATGTTACCTCCCTTGCCATTTATGACTTTTGTGTTTCTCCCTTTGAAAAGAGATGAGAATACAGTTTGGGGGAGGTGATTTCTGTAGTTAAGTGTCTCTTTTTAAGGTGTCAGGTGGAGCACAGTAGAAAAGAGGAAGGTTTGAGATACAGTTGTCTCTCCATATCTGCATCCACAGATTCAACCAACCATGGATCAAAAATATTTGAAAAGAAAATTCCAGAAAGTTCCAAAAAGCAAAACTTGAATTTGCTGCATGCTGGCAACTATTTACATAGCGTTTACATTATATTAGATATTATAAGTAATCTATAGAGATGATTTAAATTATACAGGAAGATGTGTGTAGGTTACACTGCAAATACTACATCATTTTATTTATTTATTTATTTTTTTGCGATACGCGGGCCTCTCACTGTTGTGGCCTCTCCTGTTGTGGAGCACAGGCTCCGGACGCGCAGACTCAGCGGCCATGGCTCACGGGCCCAGCTGCTCCGTGGCATGTGGGATCCTCCCGGACCGGGACACGAACTCGTGTCCCCTACATCGGCAGGCGGACTCTCAACCATTGCGCCACCAGGGAAGCCTACATCATTTTATATAAAGGACTTGAGCATCTATGGAGTTTGGTATCTGTGGAGGGTCCTGGAAACAATCTCCACGCCCCATCCCCCTATCCCCGCTCCCCATCCCCCCATCCCCGCTGTGGATACCGAGGGACCGCTGTACTTTGTGTGAGCTTCTGACACAGTTATTGACTTGTAGTTGTTGTCATTCAGCAGAAAGATGTGATGCATTTCTCTATATGATATATCTATCTGGCATTGGTGTTTTGGGACAGCCTACTCCTGGGACTATGAAGGATGGGGGCCAATGAGAATTGTCTGTTAAGACCTGGAAGGTCTCAACCACCAAGCTTGTCATCTGAAAAGATTCTGCAGTAAGCTGTGCCATTCTGGTTTTTTTTTTTTTTTAATTAATTAATTAATTAATTTTTGGCTGCATTGGGTCTTTGTTGCTGCGTGTGGGCTTTCTCTAGTTGTGGCGGACAGGGACTACTCTTTGTTGCGGTGCATAGGCTGCTCATTGCGGTGGCTTCTCTTGTTGCTGAGCACGGGCTCTAGGCACGTGGGCTTCAGTAGTTGTGGTGCACGGGTTCAGTAGTTGTGGCTCGAGGGCTCTAGAGTGCAGGCTTAGTAGTTGTGGCGCACGGGCTTAGTTGCTCCGCGGCATGTGGGATCTTCCCGGACCAGGGCTCGAATCCGTGTTCCCTGCATTGGCAGGCAGATTCTTAACCACTGCACCACCAGGGAAGTCCCTGTGCCATTCTGTTTTGTGGATGAGTAGCCATTGCTCACCTAATGGGCAAAACTGTTTACACAATAATGGGTTTCTATAACATAGGCCCTTTTTCTTTGGAAATCTCTCAGACTAAGGATCATGTCTTTGGTGAGGAAGAGCTTGTGTTAGTCCCTTCTCCCCTGCTTCCTTTTAAAACTATTATTTAAAAATTAGAAACATGGTAAACCAAAGGGTTAAATTAAAAAGAAAAAAAAAGCATATCCTGCCCCTCTTATCTTCACAATGACTACAACATGTATTGTACTTGATACCAAACTCTTATAGACATATGACTAATTAACAATACTACGTTTATACAACCAACCCCTTATCTTTTGTAGTTATCTTAACTCTTCCCTCTATGTACTGTTACTTCTGTGACAGTTTGGTTGGTTATGTGCCCAGATGGCACCAAGTGGACAAGTGGATCAAGGGCAGTTTTCTAAAAATGTGTGTGTGTGGAGAGTGGTGAGCCAGGAGTCAGCCAACATGAGCTCTGTGCTACTTGTGTGTTGGCACCCAGTACCAGATCTCTGCTGTCCTTGAACCTGCCCCTGGCCCAAGGCTATTCTCTGGCCTGCAGTTAAACCCTGTTCATAGCATTATACCATAATAGCTTATGAATAAGCCTGGATATTAATTGTTTATACTCATGTTTTTTGTTTGTTTGTTTCAGTTCTGATTTTGCATAAAGAAGGGAGATCTTGTCTCCATTTGAAGTCCAGATCTGATCATATTCCATCTTCAGTACATAATTTTGAAGGAGGCAACCCTGAGTGAGGGAAATAGGAACAGTTTTAGTTGACATTTATTATTATTTTTTAAAGATACTAGAGAGGAAGCAGAAACAGAAAGGGAGATAGAGGTGTGTGAAAGGTGAGATTTAAAGGAGGGAGATAAGAGCTGATGTAGAGGGCCTGCTGAGGCAGTTTATGCTGAGAAAAGCTACTGGGTGTGTTTTAGTGTTGAGAGTGAGTAGAAGAAAGGTAATAATGAGGTGTTAAACATCTTTACTCTAATAAGTAGTTGAAGACCAAGAAAAGGAGGGGATCAAATACATGAAAATAACCTTGGAGCAGCCAGTAGGTGGAGAAAGTTATATAAACCAGTCTAGAGAAGTGTTGGTAACAGTATAGTCAGGAAGTCTAAGCACACCATTTATACGTAAGCTTCCTTCCCTTTAACATTTGACTGCATCTAGCACCTTTATTTGTTTAATCTTATGTTAATGGAATGGTAGAAAGAACACTAACCAGGAGACCAGGATCTAGTCCCTGCCTAGTCACTAACTAGTTGGCGTGGTGGTGGGGGGTTGTTTTTGAATCCAAAAAATGAGGGAGTTGGATTAAATGACCTCTAAGGTCCTTTCTAGCTCTAAAAGTCTAAAATCAGCTACGTCAAAGCCTCACAGACTTTGAACTCCCTTCACGTCGAGTCAGAGGATAGAAGACAATGTGTGTGTAGTGATGTGTATAGAACACTGAATAGTTGATAGAATGAGTGCAAAGTCAGATGTTGAAGGAAAAAAGCATTATTTTATGAGATATTTGGGACATTCCTTCTTGAAGAGGAGTTGTGGTCCCTGATGTCAGAGGCTTGTGGGAGCCAATTTTAAGGTTGCTTTGTTCATTTTAGCTGCCTATTAAATTCCCTTTAGAGAATGATAACTTCCAGGTAAGAAAACCCTGGCTTTTTTAAGAGGGTAGGGGTTCTGACCTGAATTGTCAGGGGCAGAATGCATGTTTCCCCTGACACTGACTCTCAGAGTATTGAAGTGCTGGACTCTCCTTCTCAATACTGCTTGGCTCTGCTGACATCTGTGGCAATTGGGACACAGGCCACCTCTTGGCCTGTGCCAGAATTGCTCTTCCTCCCCTCATATTTATCACGTTGTCATCCCTGACTCTGAATCCCAGAGATCAAGACTAGCTGTAGTCTAGCAGAGGAGCAATAAATCATTGCTCTCACTTCCTTTTCTCCAGGTTTTCTACCCGTTAATTACCACATAACCACTTCTGAGGCTGCATCTTTGTGCTGTGTGTGCCTGGGACAAAAGCCCTCCTTGATTGGATATGTGCAAAAGCAGCTTTGTCTCTATGTAGCCATTATGTTTTGCAGAGTGCCACGTGTGTTACCCATCCTTTTCTCTTGTCTCTGGTGAGTTTAAGGAGTCTTATTGTCAGGTGATTTATCCATTAATAGGGCTTTTCTAAGCTCTGGGGTTAGGGGGTGGGCTGGTCAGCCCCTACTCATTAAGGAGAGAGGTTTGGGCTGGGTGAGTGCTTGTTTTTTTTTCCCCCCTGCTGCCGTGCTGCCCGGCTTGCAGGATCTTAGTTCCCCCACCAGAGAGTGAACCCAGGCCATGGCAGTGAAAGCGCTGAGTCCTAACCACTGGACCACCAGGGAATTCCCTTGGGTTAGTCATTTTTATGTGGATTTTAGCCAGTCCCCTTCATTTTCTGGGCTCCTAGTAGGAGCTAAGCAGGTTGTGTGATCCAGAATGGGCTCCCATGGAGCTTTTTTGGGGTCCAGTCCAATAGATCACTTGTTAACAGACAACATCAAAAGGGCCAGCTGCCTATCATTTGCCTTTCCATTATGAAACCTCAGAGAACTTGAGTCAGGGTGAAGAGTTCATAAATGAGGATACCTATCTCCTTCATCCCTAGCAAGCCTTCTTTTTTTTTTTTGGTATTTGAAGGGAAGGTCCAGGCTTTAGAAACAGAATATAGACAAGCTATTGTACTTTTGCCTGCTGTTTCTTTACTGTACCTGTGCTTTTAGAGAATTGAGAGTGAGGGGTGTTGTGTGGCAGGCAGCAAGTGTCTGGAGAGACTTACTTCTACTCATCATTCCCTGCTGTTTCAAATCAAAGCTTACATCTCTTTTCTAAGAGTAGTAAACTTCACACAAAGCTCAGACAGCATGGGAGAATGGACTTCTTTGCTGGCAAAGAAGCAGATATGGTCTTACAAAAGGAGAGGTCAAGCCTTTTTTTGTGTGTCTGTGGAAGTAGGAAGGGTTGAGGGGGAGAAGACAAAAGGAACATCAAATACTTGCAGCTGCTGAACCCCTTCTTTATAGTTCCCCATCAAACAGGGGAAATAGGTACAGGGGCAGTAGTCATGATGGGCAGAGAAGCAGAATTTATTTTATAGTTTTAGTTGAGAGAGTATAAGGCAACTGATAAATTATTTTATGCTTAATGTTTATTTGCAAAACTGTCTTTAAAGCTGCACTGTTAACCTAGGGACTTGGCAGTCAGTCTCATGACTGAGATCGCTTGGGTTTTAGCACTGTCTCCCCTCATTAAAGATTACAAGGCAAAAAGGGGACCTTTTCAGTAAACGTTGTCACAGTCGAGAGAGGACAGAGCAAGCTGCGCTTTTGTTTAAATATTTAGTACAGTTAAGGGCTTTTTTTCCCTTCATGAGCTCCATTCTTTTTTTTTTTTATTCCTAGGTATTTTATTCTTTTTATTGCAGTGGTAAACGGGAGTGTTTCCTTAATTTCTCTTTCAGATTCTTCATCATTAGTGTATAGGAATGCAAGAGATTTCTGTGCATTAATTTTGTATCCTGCAACTTTACCAAATTCATTGATTAGCTCTAGTAGTTTTCTGGTGGCCTCTTTAGGATTCTCTATGTATAGTATCATGTCATCTGCAAACAGTGACACTTTTACTTCTTCTTTTCCAATTTGTATTCCTTTTATTTCTTTTTCTTCTTTGATTGCAGTGGCTAGATCTTCCAAAACTATGTTGAATAATAGTGGTGAGAGTGGGCACCCTTGTCTTGTTCCTGATTTTAGAGGAAATGTTTTCAGTTTTTCACCATTGAGAATGATGTTTGCTACGGGTTTGTCATATATGGCCTTTATTATGTTGAGGTAGTTTCCCTCTATGCCCACTTTCTGGAGAGTTTTTATCATAAATCAGTGTTGAATTTTGTTAAAAGCTTTTTCTGAATCTATTGAGATGATCATATGGTTTTTCTTCTTCAGTTTGTTAATATGGTGTATCACATTGATTTGCATATATTGAAGAATCCTTGCATCCCTGGGATAAATCCCACTCGATCATGGTATATGATCCTTTTAATGTGTTGTTGGATTCTGTTTGCTAGTATTTTGCTGAGGATTTTTGCATCTATATTCTTCAGTGATATTGGTCTGTAATTTTCTTTTTTTTGTAGTATCTTGGTCTGGTTTTGGTATCAGGGTGATGGTGGCCTCATAGAATGAGTTTGGGAGTGTTCCTTCCTCTGCAGTTTTTCGGAAGAGTTTGAGAAGGATGGGTGTTAGCTCTTCTCTAAATATTTGATAGAATTCACCTGTGAAGCCATCTGGTCCTGGACTTTTGTTTATTGGAAGATTTTAAATCACAGTTTCAATTTCATTACTTGTGATTGGTCTGTTCATATTTTCTGTTTCTTCCTGGTTCAGTCTTGGAAGCTTATACCTTTCTAAAAATTTGTCCATTTCTTCCAGGTTGTCCATTTTATTGGCACAGAGTTGCTTGTAGTAGTCGCTTAGGATGCTTTGTATTTCTGCGGTGTCTGTTGTAGCTTCTTTTTCATTTCTAATTTTATTTATTTTTTATTTTTAATTTTATTTTTTTTTTGCGATACATGGACCTCTCACTGTTGTGGCCTCTCCTGTTGCGGGGCACAGGCTCCAGACGTGCAGGCTCAGCGGCCATGGCTCACGGGCCCAGCTGCTCTGCAGCATGTGGGATCTTCCGGGACCAGGGCACAAACCCATGTCCCCTGCATCAGCAGGTGGACTCTCAACCACTGCGCCACCAGGGAAGCCCCATTTCTAATTTTATTGATTTGAGTCCTCTCCCTCTTTTTTTTGATGAGTCCTCTCCCTCTTTTTCTTGATGAGTCTGGCTAATGGTTTATCAATTTTTTTTATCTTCTCAAAGAACCAGCTTTTAGTTTTATTGATCTTTGTTATTGTTTTCTTTGTTTCTATTTCATTTATTTCTGCTCTGATCTTTATGATTTCTTTCCTTCTGTTAACTTTGGGTTTTGTTTGTTCTTCTTTCTCTAGTCCCTTTAGGTGTAAGTTTAGATTGTTTATTTGAGACTTTTCTTATTTCTTGAGGTAGAATTGTATTGCTATAAATTTCCCTCTTAGAACTGCTTTTGCTGCATCCCATAGGTTTTGGATCATCGTGTTTTTGTTGTCATTTGTCTCTAGGTATTTTTTGATTTTCTCTTTGATTTTTTTCAGTGATCTCTTGGTTATTTAGTAACGTATTGTTTAACCTCCATGTGTTTGTATTTTTTATGCTTTTTTTCCCCCGTAATTGATTTCTAATCTAGCGTTGTAGTCAGAAAAGATGTTTGATATGATTTCAATATTCTTAAATTTACTGAGGCTTGATTTGTGACCCAAGATGTGATTCATCCTGGAGAATGTTCCATGTGCACTTGAGAAGAAAGTGTAATCTGCTGTTTTTGTATGGAATGTCCTATAAATATCAATTAAATCAATCTGGTCTCTTGTGTCATTTACAGCTCGTGTGTCCTTATTAATTTTCTGTCTGGATGATCTGTCCATTGGTGTAAATAAGGTGTTAAAGTCCCCCACTATTATTGTGTTACTGTCGATTTCCTCTTTTATAGCTGTTAGCAGTTGCCTTATGTATTAAGGTGCTCCTATGTTGGGTGCATATATATTTATAATTGTTATATCTTCTTCTTGGATTGATCCCTTGATCATTATGTAGTATCCTTCCTTGTCTCTTGTAACATTCTTTATTTTAAAGTCTATTTTATCTGATATGAGTATTGCTACTCCAGCTTTCTTCTGATTTCCATTTGCATGGAATATCTTTTTCCATCTTCTCACTTTCATTCTATGTGTCCCTAGGTCTGAAGTGGGTCTCTTGTAGACAGCTTATATATGTGTCTTGTTTTTGTATCCATTCAGCGAGCCTCTGTGTTTTGGTTGGAGCATTTAATCCATTCACGTTTAAGGCAATTATCGATACGTATGTTCCTAAGACCATTTTCTTAATTGTTATGGGTTTGTTTTTGTAGGTCCTTTTCTTCTCTTGTGTTTCCCACTTAGAGAAGTTCCTTTAGCATTTGTTATAGAGCTGGTTTTGTGGTGCTGAATTCTTAGCTTTTGCTTGTCTGTAAAACTTTTGATTTCTCCATTGAATCTTAATGAGATCCTTGCCGGGTAGAGTACTCTTGGTTGTAGGTTCTTCCCTTTCATCACTTTAAATATATCATGCCACTCCCTTCTGGCTTGTAGAATTTCTGCTGAGAAATCAGCTGTTAACCTTATGGGAGTTCCCTTGTATGACACTGGTCGTTTTTCCCTTGTTGCTTTCAGTAATTTTTCTTTGTCTTTAATTTTTGTCAGTTTGATTACTATGTGTCTCAGTGTGTTTCTCCTTGAGTTTATCCTGCCTGGAACTCTCTGCGCTTCCTGGACTTGGGTGGCTATTTCCTTTCCCATGTTAGGGAAGTTTTCGACTATAATCTCTTCAGATATTTTCTCGGGTCCTTTCTCTCTCTCTTCTCCTTCTGGGACCCCTATAATGTGAATGTTGTTGCATTTAATGTTATCCCAGAGGTTTCTTAGGCTGTCTTCATTTCTTTTCATTCTTTTTTCTTTATTCTGTTCTGCAGCAGTGAATTCCACCATTCTGTCTTCCGGGTCACTTATCTGTTCTTCTGCCTCAGTTATTCTGCTATTGATTCCTTCTAGTGTATTTTTCATTTCAGTTATCATATTGTTCATCTCTGTTTGTTTGTTCTTTAATTCTTCTAGTTGTTTGTTCTTTGATTCTTCTAGGTCTTTGTTAACATTTCTTGCATCTTCTCTGTCTTTGCCTCCATTCTCTTTCCGAGGTCCTGGATCATCTTCACTATCGTTATTCTTAGTTCTTTTTCTGGAAGGTTTCCTATCTGCACTTCATTTAGTTGTTTTTCTGGGGTTTATCTTGTTCCTTCATCTGGTACATAGCCCTCTGCCTTTTCATCTTGTCTGTCTTTCTGTGAATGTGGTTTTGTTCCACAGGCTGCAGGATTGTAGTTCTTCTTGCTTCTGGTGTCTGCCCTCTGGTCCATGAGCTCCATTCTTATACAGAGCTGAAGCAGTAGGTTCTACAGTATATCTGGCACATCTGTTGACCAGTTAGAATTAAAACATTTTCTTCTTAGCAGTGATGTTTGAAACAGTTACATAACTAAAACTTAGTGACTTGGGATGCTAGCATCCTAGGGTGAGAAGGGGACACTCAGTAAACTGAGCAAATATGATGTGGAAATCACCATGCAGGAATAAATTTGGAACACTAAAATGTCCATTTTATAATCAAATTTCTGACCTCAATTGCTGTTTACGAAGTGGCAAAAAGTAGATTTTTAAAAACCTGTGGGCAGATGAGCAGACATGTGCTTGGGAAGGTCAGTGCTTTCTTCAAATACACCTACTTTGCCTGCTTTTAAAAAGTCCTTAGTGGCTGTGATGTACTCATTCTAGCCCTCTTTGGATTTCTGTAGAGCTAGTTCACTTTCATTGCTTTCATTTAATAACTTTATTGATTATGCTTTGATTACCTTATTGATGCCTTTCCTTCTCTTTTTTTTTTTTTTCTTTTTTAAGCCTTGATAAATTTGCTGAAGTTCCTTATGTCAAATGAGACCGTACTTCTGGCCAAACACAACATTTTTACCTTAGCCCTTATGGTGAGTAGCAAAAAAATATATTTATTTTTATGAGCTGTACCCTAAGGCAGAAGTGGGCTGGTTTGAGACAGGAGCTGGTATTCTAGGGATTAAGTCATAGGGAAAACCAGGCCTTTATTTTCCCTTTGGATCAGAATCTCTACACTGGTGCTCCCCACTTTCACCTATGTCTTTGGAGAACCTGGGGTCTTTCATGAGATAATGGTAACACACCATTATATGATATTCCCACCAAACAGATACAAGAGGTGTAAATTAATTTCAAGAGCATTGATAATACTAAAAAGTAGAAAATAATTAGGAAGTGGTGAGTTTTGAGTACTTATAACTTGATTTTAATATAATTTATTGAATTGCAAGTTTATATAAGTTAATCTTTAATAATGACTTTAATAATCAGCTCACAAAATTTCTGAAAATTTAACAATTAACTCTTGCAAGACAATAAGAGCTGGCTATAGCACACTACTGATAATACTCTTCTGGTCTTCATAGTATGATACCTGTTTATGGGCTTTTGCTTCTTTTTTAGATTGTGAACCTATTTAATATGTTTATCACATATGGCGATACATTCCTGCCCACCCCCAGTAGTTATGATGAACTCTACTATGAGATTATCCGCATGCACCAGAGCTTTGACAACCTCTACTCCATGGGTAAGCTGTCTTCTTTTTATTCCTCTCTCCCCATCAGCTGTGATTTTTGGTATATGAGAGGAAAAGACTACATAAGATTATCCTCTAGTTGCTTGGTGCCCTTGCTTGGCACAGAACTGTGTAGTCTCCTTTTCTCAGGCAATAAGAAAGTATATGTGGACTTCTTTGCCTTCAGGAACTCAGAATTCATCTCAGTAGAAAGCTGGTTAACATCCCTGTAGCCCTTTCTTGATGTTTGTGAAAGAGAGAGAATAGGGAGGCTTGTGGATTTAGTGAATACCAGTGAGATCGGAGTGAGAGTGGGTGGGAGTTGACAGCAGCAAACAAAAGAGCTTGGATCCCAAGGGAACATTGTGTGATTTGAGAAGGTACAGCGTTTTAAGGAGTTTCAATGTACCTAGGTATTTTTAGCATAACTCACAAGAGGAAGTGGGCATTAGATAAAAATCTTTCTTGCAAACCTTTTGGTAATTGGCTCACTGAAAATTTACTCTGTAGCCGTAATGAGTATAACTTACTTCTGAAAGAGGTCATGTATCCTTGTAAGTTTGAGTGAAGAGGCTACTCAAACCTACCTAAGTTTGAAAGGTGTTTATAGTGCCCAGAAACAGAAAGCCACTCAATAAAGTGGTCTGTTAAAAACCTCCAACTTATTAGCTTTATTGGGATGTAATTGATATATAATAAACTGCACCGTTTTTAAAAAAAAAATTTATTTATTTTTTGGCCGCACCACGCAGCCTCCTACGGGATCTTAGTTCCCTAACCAGGGATGGAACCCGCGCCCCCTGCAGTGGAAGCGCAGAGTCTTAACCACTGGACCGCCAGGGAAGTCCCAAACTGCATTCTTTTAAAGTATACAATTTTTAATAAGTTTTAGCATATGTACATGAAGCTGTCATTACAGTCAAGATAATGTACATATCCATCCTCTCCCTGAAATTTCCTTGTGTCCCTTTATGTCCCTTTTACCACCTCTGTCCCTCACCCCCCATCCCTGGACAACCAGTGACCTGCTTTCTGTCACTGTCGATTATTACTTTATCCCTTTCATTGGGTCTATTCGTGAAAAGTTCATATTTTGCTTGCGACTCCTGTATCATGAGAAAGGTAGAGGGGATTTGGAGCAAATACCTGGAGAAAGAGTAGAAGCAAACCGTGGAAAAGGATTGCCTAGGAGGACAGAATTTTTTCTATTTCCCTGCTCTCTTATTCTCAGTGTAATAGCTTTAGCATCAGATCAGCTCCCCTCAGAATATTAAGTTCCCACTGTCACATCAAGACCCATGTCTCTTTTTTTTAGGAGCTAGGAAGTCTTCCATGAGAACCCTCTGGCAAACTTCCCATTGGCAAAAGGTGCTCAGAGTACCCTGGTGTGGTTTGCATGTACCTGGTTTTACCAATGTCCTTGTTTTCAAGAATGTAGGATCTTCCAGGGGTGAAGAGCTACCCCAGAGGCTTTAGCACCCATTAATAGATGAATAAAGATGTGTTTCAGTGAGGAAAGGAAAGAGAGTTGGAGTGGGGGAGATATTTTATAGACGTCTGACTTACCTGCTAAATTGTGCCACATACACAAATGAGATAAACCCTTGTAGCCACAGCAATAAGATAAGAGAGGACATCTGGGAATGCTCAAATCTGCTAATGGAATTAAAATGGTAACCAAGAAAGTACAAATAGGAAAGTGAAAATTTCACTAAATGAAACACAACAAATAGTAGGAGGTGGCATGTTTCAGTGCTCTCCATTTTGTATAAAGTATGAGGAAACTTCTGGTGGAAGAAAACATTTGTTTTAAGTCAAGTTTTTTGGGGTATAATTTACATATATGGTAAAATTCACCCTAAATGTACAATTCTGAGTTTCAACAAATGCATATGGAAGTGTAATTATCACAGAAAATCAAGATATAGAAGGGTTTCACTATCTCAAAAACTTCTCTTGTGCTCCTGTGAGGTCAACTCTTCCACCCACCCCAGTCCCTAGCAATCACTGATCTGTTCCATGTCCGCATGGTTTTGCCTTTTCTAAAAAAATATATAGAGGAAATCATACAGTCTTTTGAGTCTGACTTCTTTTTTTTAAAAAAATTAATTAATTAATTATTTTACTTTTATTTGCTTTGGGTCTTCGTTGCTGCGCGGGCTTTCTCTAGTTGTGGTGAGCGGGGGCTACTCTTTGTTGCAGTGCGCGGGCTTCTCATTGCTGTGGCTTCTCTTGTTGTGGAGCACAGGCTCTAGGGTGCGCAGGCTTCAGTAGTTGTGGTGCACTGGCTTCAGTAGTTGTGGCGCACGGGCTTAGTTGCTCCGCGGCATGTGGGATCTTCCCGGACCAGGGCTCGGACCCGTGTCCACTGCATTCGCAGGCGGATTCTTAACCACTGCGCCACCAGGGAGGCCCTGGCTTCTTATACATAGTAATTTGTTTGAAGTTATCCATGTTGATGCATGTATCAGTAGTTCATTCCTTTTTATTATGGAATAATATTCCATTGTGGGAATATGCCAGCTTGGTTTATCCATTTATCAGTGGAAGGACATTTGGGAGG
Source organism: Stenella coeruleoalba (assembly GCF_951394435.1). NCBI lineage: Eukaryota > Metazoa > Chordata > Mammalia > Artiodactyla > Delphinidae > Stenella > Stenella coeruleoalba. The sequence continues at coordinate 26,515,963 of NC_137162.1, forward strand.
TTTCCAGTTTTTAGCGATTGTAAATAAAGCCCCTGTAAACATTTTTGTACACAGTTTTATGTGAACACAAGTTTGCATTTCACTTGATTACATACCTATGAATGGGATTTTTGGGTATTATGTAAGTGTACGTTGAACTTTATAAGAAACCGCCAAACTGTTTTCCAAAGTGGATGTACTATTTTACATAACCTACAACAGTATGCAAGAGTTGTAGTCACTCCATATCCTAGCCGGCATTTTTTTTTTTTTTTTTTTGGCTTCTTACAGGTGTGTAGCGATATCTCATTATGGTTTTAATTTGCATTTTCCTGATGAATAATGGTGTTGAGCATCTTTTCCTATTCTTATTTGCCATCCATATATCTTTGGTGAAGGATTTGTTAGATTTTTTGCCCATTAAAAAAAAAAATTTCCATACCCGTGTTTATAGCAGCACTATTCACAATTGTCAAAAGATGGGAGCAACCGAAATGTCCATCAGCAGATGAATGGATAAATAAAATGTGATATATATATATATAATGGGTTGCTATGCAGCCTTTAAAAAGAAAGAAATCCTGGGCTTCCCAGGTGGCGCAGTGGTTGAGAGTCCGTCTGCCGATGCAGGGGACACGGGTTCGTGCCCTGCTCCGGGAAGATCCCACATGCCGCGCAGTGGCTGGGCCCGTGGGCCATGGCTGCTGAGCCTGCGCGTCCGGAGACTGTGCTCCGTAACAGGAGAGGCCACAACAGTGATAGGTCCGCGTACCGCAAAAAAAAAAAAAAAAAAAAAAAGAAAGAAAGAAATCCTGTTACATGCTACAATGTGGATGAATGTTGAGTATACTATGCTAAGTGAAATGAGCCAGTCACAAAAGGTTTCCACCTATATGAAGTATCTAAAGTAGTCAAATTCATGGATACAGAATGGTGGTTACCGGGGGTGGTGGAGAGGGTGCAAAGGGAGTTGTTTAATAGGTACAGAGCTTCAGTTCTGCAAGACAAAAAGGTTCTGGAGATCTGTTTCACAGCAGTGTACATATACTTTACATCATTGAACTGTACATTTAGAAATAGGTTAAGGTGGTAAATTTTATGATTGGTATTTTTTACCACAATAAAAAGAAATATACTAAACTCTAGACTTTATTTGGATTCTGCTAATTCCTCTAATGTTCCTTTTGTATTCCAGGATCTCATCCATTGCTACATTTACTCGTGATGTCTGCTTAGTCTCTTTTTATCTGACAGTTTCTTAGTGTTTGCTCATTTTTCATGGCCTTGACAGTTTTGAGGAGAACCTTCTTCAGTTTGGGTTTGTCTGATGACTTACTCATGGTTGGACTAGGGTTATGCGTTTGGAGAAAGAATGCCACAGTGTCAGAGTGGCCTTTTCATCACATCAAGTATATATGTTATTAAGATGACTTAATCACTGGTGATGTTAATCTTGATCACTTGGTTAAGGAAGTGTTTGCAAAGTTTCTCCTCTGCAGGATTGCTTTTTTCCTCCTGTTCCGTGCTCTGTTCTTTGGAAGAAAGTCACTAAATGCAGCCAACTTTAGAGTTAGTGTTGTACCACTTCAGTAAAATATGCAAGCTTTGCTACTATATAGGGTTCTCTAATCACCAGCCCCCCACACTTACTTTGATATTATAGTTGTCATATGTATTACATCTACATTGAAAACTCCACCAGACAATGCTATAACTTTCACTTGTGACAATCATCCAAATTCTAAAGAACTTCAGAGGGAAAAATATATTTTTTATATTTGCCTGTATGTTTTCCATTTCTGTTGCTCTTTTTATTCCTGAAGATCCAAATTCCTTTCTGATATCATTTCTCACAGTCTTTAAGAATTTTCTGTAGCATTTTTTTGGGCTTCTGGTGACAAGATTTTTTTTGTTGTTTGTTTTCTTTCATTCCTGAAGGGTATTTTTGCTGGATATAGAGTTATAGTTCTTACCTTTAAGTACTTTGAAGATGTTATTCCCCTTTTTTTGGCCTGTATGGTTTCTGATAATAAATCTGTGTTCATTTGAATCATGTTCCCTTATTTGTAATATGTTGTTTTTCTCCTGCTTCTTTTAAATTACTTTTCCTTATCTTTGGCTTTCAGAAGTTTGATTATGATATGTTTTGGCCTGGTTTTTCTTTGTGTTTATCCTGTTTGGGGTTTCCTGAGGATCTTGAATGTCACCAAATTTGGGAGTTTTCAGCCATTCTTTTTAAAAAATATTTATTTATTTATTTATTTATTTTTGGCTGCATTGGGTCTTTGTTGCTGTGTGCAGGCTTTCTCTAGTTGCGGCAAGTGGGGGCTGCTCTTCGTTGCAGTGCGCGGGCTTCTCACTGTCGTGGCTTCTCTTGTTGCGGAGCATGGGCTCTAGGCGCGCAGGCTTCAGTGGTTGTGGCACGCGGGTTCAGTAGTTATGGCTCACGGTCTCTAGAGCGCAGGTTCAGTAGTTGCGGCTCATGGGTTTAGTTGCTCTGCGGCATGTGGGATCTTCCTGGGCCAGGGCTTGAACCCGTGTCCCCTGCATTGGCAGGCGGATTCTTAACCACTGTGCCACCAGGGAAGCCCCAGCCATTCTCTTTTGCAAATTGTTTTCTGCCCTTAATTTCTCTCTCCCTTTCTTCTTGGACTACAATAACACAAATGTTAGACTTTCTGATACTGTTACACAGGTCTCTGAGGCCCTGTTTTTCCCCCCATTTTTTCCTGTTCTTCATGTTTAATAATTTCTACTGTTCTGTCTTTAGGTTTACTGATTTCTGTGTCAATCCATTCTGCTATTAAGTCCATCTAGAGAATTTATTTTATATAATATATGTTTTACTTCTAAATGTTTTAATTGGTTCCTTTTTATAGTTTCAATTTCTCTCCTGAGAAGTTCTACCTTACCATTCATTCATTCAGGAATGTTTGCCTTTTTCTAGTGGAGCATGTTTGTAATAGTTGCTCTAAAACTCTGATAATTTTAACATCTGTGTCACATCAGGCATCTGTTTGTCTTTTCTCTTGAGAATTTGTTACATTTTCTTGTTTTATTGTATATCCTGGTTCTTTGTATGTCCTGGTTCCTTATAAGTTGAGTAATTTTGGATTACATCCTGGACATTTTTCTTATGTTGTGTAGACTCAGGGTTCAGTTATAATCTGGAGGGTTTTTTTTTTTTTGGTATTAGTAGGCAATCAATCCAGTTAGACCACAGGTTCTTTCTCACTTTCTGTAGGTAGTGGTTCCAATATCAGTTCAGTTTTCAAAGCCGTTTCTGTGCTACTTTGGATCTGGTCCACGTACTCACCACTCAGGAGACTGGACTGTAGTTCAAATAGCAGTTTAGTTTTTAAAGGGTTTGCTTTGCTACTTTGTATTTGTTCCATGCTTGGTCAGCTCCCGTGAGCCTAACTTTCATATGCGGAATTAGAGGAACGCTTTCTCCTGGTCTGTCCAGGACTCCCTCTATGTTCTCTGGGTAGCAGAAGCCCCTTTTCCTGGTTTCTGTCTACAGAAAGATGAGGTTTCTATTGAAGTTTTAGCCATCCACCCAACTCCTCTATCATGCATCTCTGTGACTGTCTGGATCTTGAGGCAAACCTGCAAAAGAAAAATAGGAAAAAAGAAACCCTGGAAACCCACTTTTGTGGGTGTTTCTCCAAGTTTTGACTCCCCTCTATAATCTGTCTGCTTTTGTTTAATTTTCAGAGCCCTCAGGTAATACTTTTTATATTTTATACAGGATTTTTAACTGTAATCAGCAGGAGAGAGAGGCTGAAGTAGGCTTACTCTGCCACACTGGAAGTGGAGTCTCATCTTCAGTTTTTAGAGACATTTTTGCTGAATATAGAATTTTTCTTTCAATACTTAAAACAATGTCATTTTGTTGTTTTCTGGCTTGCATAATTCCTGATGAGAAGTCTACTGTCATTCTTAGCTTCATTTCTCTGTATATATCTTTTTTCTCTGCATGCTTTTAACATTTTCTCTTTATTGCTGATTTTCAGTAGTTTATCATGTGCCTTAACATGGTTTTCTTTATTTTTCCTGGAGTCTCTTGAGCTTCTTGGATCTGTGGATTTCTGGTTTTCATCAAATGTGGAAAAGTTTTGGCTGTTAATTTCTTCAGATATTTTTCTGTCCCCTCTCCTCTTTTCTTGTTTTGGAACTTCAATTATATATATGTTAGACCTCTTGACAGTGTCCCATAGGTCACTAAAGCTCTGTGGGTATTTTTTCCTTTCTTTCCATTTTTTTTTTTTGGTCTTTTCTCTCTCTTTCATTTTATTTTATGTATTTATACTATTTATTTTTGGCTGCACTGGGTCTTCATTGAGTCTTCGCACGGGCTTTCTCTAGTTGCAGTGAGCGGGGTCTACTCTTCGTCGCGGTGCGCGGGCTTCTCATTGTGGTGGCTTCTCTTGTTGCAGAACACTGGCTCTAGGCACGTGGGCTTCAGTAGTTGTGGCGCACGGACTCAGTAGTTGTGGCTCGTGGGCTTAGTTGCTCTGCAGCATGTGGGATCTTCCTGGACCAGGGGTTGAATCTGTGTCCTCTCACTGTTGTGGCCTCTCCCGTTGCGGAGCACAGGCTCCGGACGCGCAGGCCCAGTGGCCATGGCTCACGGGCCTAGCTGCTCCACGGCTTGTGGGATCTTCCTGGACCGGGACACGAGCCCGTGTCCCCTGCATCGGCAGGCGGACTCTCAACCACTGCGCCACCAGGGAAGCCCGGCAGGTGTATTCTTAACCACTGTGCCACCAGGGAAGTCCCTGTCTTTCATTTTAGATAGTTTCTATTCCTCAGTCTTCAAATTCACTGATCTTTTCTTCTGTGTTTTTTCTAATGTGCTGTTAATCTCATTAATCTCAATTCATTTCATCCTAGTGTATTTTTTTGTTTCATAAAGCATTTTCTTCCCTAGAAGTTCTATTTAGACTTCTTTCTTTAATATGTTCATTTCTTTCCTCATCATGTTTATATTTTCCTCAATCTTCCTGAGCATATGGAGCATATTTACAATAGCTGTTCTAATGTCCTTTTCTGCTAATTCCATCATCTCTCTTCATGTCTAGATCTGTTTCTATTGACTGATTTTTCTCCTGCTTATGGGTCATATTTTTTTCTGCTTCTTTGAATGCTGGTAATTTTTAAATTGGATTTATAACATTGTAATGTTAATGTTGTAAGTGCTTGATTTTCTTACGTTTTTTTATATAATGTTGGACTTTGTTCTGGGATGCAGTTATGTTGTGTGGAATCAGTTTCATCCTTTTAGGGTTTGCTTTTAAGGGTTGTTAGGGCAGGTTGAGAGCAACTTTTATTATGGACTAATTTGGCCCCATTACTAATGCAGTACCCATCTGCAGACTCTACCTGATAACCCATGTATTAGTAGGTTTTTCCACTCTTGCTGGTAGAAATGCAAATTATTTTATTTGTGGAACCTTCTATGGGCGCCACAATTTCTTCTCTTTTCCAGTGATTCTTCACCGCCAGCTTGGGTAGTTTCCTCTTCCCTATGTGAAGATCGGTGCTCAGCAAAAGATGGAAGAGGACCCCTCTACAAACTTCCATAGTTCCCTGTCAAACTCCCTCCTCTACAGTACTCTACCCCACAAATTCTAGGTGCCTTGGCCTGCCCAGTTGCTTATCTCTATGTCTTTGGCTTGGCACAACTTCTGGATTCTGTTTAAGTTCCTCCTCCCTGCCCTGTAGGCTAGAAACTTTTTCACATAGTAAGCTGGGGTAATCGTAGGGTTCACCTTGTTTGTTTTCCTTCTTCAGGGATCACAGTTCTATATACTTGTTGTCCAGTGTCTGAAAACTCTTGTTTCATATATTTTGTTCAGTTTTCTATTGTTTGAGGTAGGAAGGTTAATTATGTCTTGATATTCTATCATGGCTAGAAGAGGAAGGCTCACTGAGACTTTTTTGATAAAGGCACACATTTAGTATTCCTATGGCATTAATTTATTGCAGTGATATCCACTGAATAGGAAGGACCTTGACACAAGCTGCCCTGAACCATAAATGATACCATATTTTGAGCTGTTTTTTTCATTAAAAAAAAAAAGATAATTAGAAAAGAAAAAGCAAGGTAAAAAACATTTTTACAATCTCTCCTTTCTAGTATGACCACTGTTTTCATAGTTGTATATTAGTCTACTTGTATGCATAGTTTTACACGGTTGTAATTATGTTTTCCTATTTCGTGTTTTTTTAAACCGTCAGAACATTTTCCTATTTTTTTGTAGTTTTCTTAGGTCTCTTTCTCTCTCTCCCTCTCTCTCTCATTTTTTGCATAGTATGGATGGAGTTTATTTAACCATTCCTTCTTTTCATGGAAATTACAGTTTCCAGTTTTTGCTATTACTTAACTCTCTTTCTTTAATGGCCACATGGTATGCTATTTTTGTGTACCATAATTTACTACATAAATGATAACCTTAGCTTGAGGCATTTAGGGCATTTTGAGATAATTTTGTGTTTAAATTTGGTAACTTAGAAAAGAATGTAAAAGCCTATGGCATTTCCAAGGGAAATGCAGTGATGAGGTCTGGGTGCTTGTTCACTAAGAACAGAAGTGACAGGATGTTAACAGAGAAATAATACATGGACAGAGTTAAATACCTCTCTGAGGTAAGGAGAGTAAAATTCAGCTCAATTCCGTAAGTGTTAGGTCCTCACCATCAGAGAATTTATGATTTAGTGGAGGGTCTACTGAAAAACAGATGCATCTAAACAGTTTTTGCAATTGAGTTGAAAAAAATACATCTGACCTGCTTGAAACAATTTTGTTCATTACGCGAATAAATTTGCACAAACACTAGGTGAAACCTGAGTTCAGACTGTAGAGCTCTAACTTGAAACTATACCAAGTTCCCCTTCACTAAATCTTGTAAATTAGAAAAGCAGCTCTCTGATAATGTTTTATTAAGGCTTCCATCTTCTCTTTCATGAAATTGCATGAATTTATAAAAATGAAGTATTGCTAGAATAGATGCAGAGCAGCCAGATGAACTTTCTTTCCCTATTACAGTTATAGGCCCTCCCTCTAGTAAAGCTGCTGCTACTACTCTTCTTGCTAGAGGAATACTGGTCAGGAGTAGGTAGTGATGGTACTCAGGTGTAAAGTTCCTATGCAGACTGATTACACATTTCTTAATGTTACTTAGGCTGTGACTTCCAACCTTTGAGAAAGTCTCAGGTACATTCTTTTATTTGTTTGGGAGACAAGTCTATTTAAATTCATAATAGCTAATACTTATATAACATTTACTATGTGCCATGCACTGATCTAAGGCTTTATATGTAACTTACTTGATTTTCATGATTATCCTTTCATGTAAGTATTGGTATTATTCTCTAGTAAGTGGCAGGGGCTAGACTGGGATTCCGACAGTTGGCTTCAGAGTTCACACTCTTAACCATTCACTGTGTAAGTACAGGCTGTAGAACCATTCCCTCTAGGTTTAAATTCTAGCTCCATTACCTACAACTCTGTGAATGAACTTGATCAATTAATTATTTGTCTCCTCTGAGTCTCATATGTATGCTGTATTGCATATAACCTTTGTCCAATTTCTGGCACATAGTAAACTCGCTACATGTTTAGCTCATATTAGTTATTCACTCGTTAAAAACATATGCTTGGAGTGCCCACCATATGCTTGCTCTTTCAAGGAGCACTTGTGTTGGTTTGTCTCTTTTCCAAAATAGTGTAGGTACAGTATAGTGTGACCATGAAGCTCATAGCTGATAGAGGATATGATGATCTGTATTTCCATCATTCCTTCTCCTGTGAGTAAGGGTGGAAAAGAGACTTTGGTCAGAGAAGGGAAGAATATTCCTGTTGATTCATGTTGCAGGTCACACAGTTAAGTCAGAGGAGCTAAAACAGGTTACTCCTTGATTGAAACATGACCATCTTCTATCTTGCAAGGTTATTTGTCCTGTTTGACCCAGCTTAGACCTTCAGGAGAAAGACATACTGTATGTGGAGCAGGAGGGGGCACTTGCTCAGCTGGCCAGTTCCACTAAATCAGCCCCAGCCATTAGGGAAATGATAAATGTGGCAATCAGGTGACCCATCACACCCCAGTGTAGATTTTAAATGAATGCAAAAACTAGCAGGGAGTGGAGAGAGGGGAGCCCAAGGCAGAGGAGGAGTAGAATATTTTGATAGAAAGTGAAAAAAAGAGGAAAAAGTTTGCGGTAAAGATAGTTGAGAATAAGCCCTTACTTTTTTCCCTAGATGAAGATGTCTTAAATAGAAGATTGGCCCAGGCTCCGTTTGGTTATTCTAATAGTGATATTCTGTGATGTGTCTTCATTCCTCATATTTGTGTTTTATACCAGGGGTCTAACACATCTTTGTTCTTTCCTTTTTTACAGTCCTGAGGCTTTCTACCAATGCAGGCCAGTGGAAAGAAGCAGCTAGCAAGGTGACCCACGCGTTGGTTAATATCAGGTGAGGAATGAGGATTTATCTCTTTCAGAGTTCCTTGGCTCATCCTGAGGTTTATTGTACCTTTCTAAGTGGAGTGTGTTGAACAGCACCACTATTTTAAGCCCTGATGTCTGTAGGAGTGGAAGAAATTGTCGTATTTGATCAAGAAAAGCAGGAATGCATGTGACTTTCATTTTGTCATATTGAAATAACTCACAGTGTTTGCTCTTCTCTGAATTTTCTTACCAAGAGATCGTTGCAAGCCCGTTTCAGCATCTTTGTTGCCAAAGTGTTTTCTGTGTATAGGTCATCTGAAAGCTGTTCTGTGGCAATTTTTTCTGTCATTCTCCAAGAGTTGAATGAATGACTCATGGGGATCTGGAACTTTGACGTTTTGCTTTACATGGCTATTTCTGTTTGTGGTAAACAGAGCCAAATGGAGCTCATGGGGCTAAGTCATTTCAGGTTTCTTATGAAACAGCAAGGCAATTATAGAGTGCTGTCTGTATTGGATAAAATTGAGTCAGACATGGAGTTGGTTTAGGGTTTTGAGGAAGTAGCACACACTCACAGGAGTGAGCTGTTTGTAAATGGAGAGAATGTGCCTTCAGTATTATGAAACCTAAAGCTGACTTTTCTTTCATGCCTTGCTCCCTTTGTGCCTATTATTTTTCATTTTCTCAACAGTTATTATATTGCTCTTGCAAACAATTGAAAAATTAACATTGAGTAGAAGAGGCAAACCCAACAGATGGGGAAACTTGATTTAGCTCCAGATGTAAGCCTTGCCAGACATTTCCAGTAATAGTAATGCACATTTACAACTTGGTATAGATTCTAATTTGTGACAGAGTTGGGATTGTGTTTATTTCTATATCTTTCTTTTCCTTGCCCTTTTTTTTTTTTTTTTAAGGTAAAATGTCCTGTCCCTGCAGTGATGTACTAGTGTTGGCAAATCTGGGAACAAAAGAAAAAGTGTGAAATGTGTGTGTTGGGAGGGCTGGGATGAGGGAGCATGGGGGTGAGATGTGCTAACAAGATTGTATTGAAGGTATTGAAGGTTGATCTGCCTTACCTGACGCGAGACATTTTGTAGTAAACACGGTTTTATAAATCTCACAACTAAATACATAACTGCATCGAGCAAATAAGCCAGATACTGTAGTAAGGCCTTATGATAAATGTGATTTTCTGTAGGATTCAGGAATTACAAACTGCTTTCTCCCAAATATCCCTTTGTGACCCAAGGGCAGTATGACAAATGTGAGTGTTTGAAAGAAACACTAGATTCCGGGCTACAGTATGAAGTGCATATGGGTATAGTTTATGTTGTGTTTATTTATTCATGTATTTACTTAGGCTTTCCAGGCAGTTCCTTTTCATCTGGGGCCTGTTTCCTTGATCACAATCCTTTATGCTTTCTTTATCTCCTACTTTGTTGCTTTTCCTTTCAGTGGCTTCTGGCTTGACTGCTGTCAGTCTTCCCAAGGGCCATCAAACAGCTGATTTAAGCTATTGGCCTGTCCTTTTTCTTTTTTCTTTTTTTTGTCCCTTTTCTCAATAGCCCAGAAACGACTGGCCTGAGCTTTGAGCAGATAACCATGACCTCTTCCTTCTCTTTTTAGGTCTCTATCAGGCCTACCTATACCTCCATTTTCATTCCTCAAACTTCTTTGATGAACTTGCTGCAGCGAGTAATTATATCATCCTCACTGTTGCTAATGAATTAGACTTGGAGTATATGTAAAAAGTATCAAAGATCCAGTCAGTTTTTTCAACAGGTTACTGGAAAGATGTGTTAGAATATCACTTATCACCCTAAAGCCAGATCAGGGGGAAATACTGGTGATGCTGAGCCTGCAAAAGTTTACTTTTTTCCTTTTTAACATTTATTTTCACTTAATAAGTGCTAAACTTGTTGCTGCTCTTTCTTAAACTGCTGTCTTCTTCAGTCGTCAAACTCTATAGCATGCATTATAAACTTTAAAAAAATATACTTTTTACCAATGAGGAAACTGAGTCTTAAGGATATTTGAATTGCAGAAATCCCACAATTGTTGTGTGGCAAAGCTGAGAATTAATCATAGGTCTTCTAATTCACAAGTCCAGGGCTCTTTCTTTTATATAGTAACGCCTCCTTCTATAGTGTTACATCAAAGGCTACTATGGAGGTAAACAGAAAACTCAGTATGAGGTATTGAAAGGGGCATGGGCATGGAAATTTGAGTTAGAGAAACTGGGTTTTCAATTTTTATCTCTACCACTTAATATGTGATCTTGAGCAAGTTATTTAGCATCTCTGGACCTCTTTCCACCATCTATAAAATGGAGGTCATGATGATATCAATTGTTTTACAGGGAAGTGGTTGTGAGAATTACATATATTAAAGTATTTAGTAAACTATAAAATACTGGTGATTTCATTTAGCGTAATGTCTGTACAGTCCATCCCTGTTGTAGCATGTGTCAGAATTTCCTTCCTTTTTAGGCTGAGTAATATTACTGTTTATTTATTTATTCATTCATTCATTCATTCATTTATGGCTGCATTGGGTCTTTGTTGCTGCGCATGGGCTTTCTCTAGTTGCGGCGAGTGGGGGCTACTCTGTTGCGGCGCGTGGGCTTCTCATTGTGGTGGCTTCTCTTGTTGTGGAGCACGGGCTCTAGGCACGCCGGCTTCAGTAGTTGTGGCACATGGGCTCAGTAATTGTGGCTTGTGGGCTCTAGAGCGCAGGCTCAGTAGTTGTGGCGCACGGGCTTAGTTGCTTCGCGGCATGTGGGATCTTCCCGGACCAGGGCTCGAACCCGTGTCTCCTGCATTGGCAGGTGGATTCTTAACCACTGCGCCACCAGGGAAGCCCTAATATTCCATTTTATGTATATGCCACATTTTGTTTATCCATTCATCACTGATGAAACCCCAAGTGGATTGCTTCCACCTTTTGGTTGTTGTGGTTTTGGTTATTTGTACATGGGTGTACAAATATCTGTTCAGTTCCTGCTTTCACTTCTTTTGCGAATATACGCAGAAGTGGAATTGATAGATTGTATGGTAATCTTATGTTTAATATTTTGAGGAAATGCCATACCATTTTTCTGGTTTAGCATTCTGAGCCTTCCTTAGAATGTTTCCCAAGTATGTCTTCATTTATCCCTTCTCTAAATGTTAAAATGTTACCCGTAAAAGATGTTTTGCTTTTCTTTGTAGGTAGGCTGTGTTGCTTTGAATAAGGGTGTTCCAAGGAGTATTCTTTTCTCCAAGTTAGTATTCTCTTAGCTGAGGGCAAATAAGTGGTATGACTAAGAAGTCAGCATTCCACTGAGCCAATGGTAATGAGTGCTGCCTTATGCTCCTTAGCTTTGCTTCTTAAGAGCCTTGTGTTGTACATCCATGACACTGTTAACTTTGGGTGGTTTAGAAAACAAGAGACTGTCAGAAAATTGGACCTGTGGGTCTCCCAGGGATACTATGGGATATTTAACTTCTGAAAATTAGACCTGTGGGTCTCCCAGGGATACTATGGGATATTTAACTTCTGGCCACCAAATTGATTATCAACGACAGAGTGTATAAAGGCTTAGTAGTAAAGTTGTGATGGTATGCAACATTTACTTATGTTGTTTGTAAAGGTTGTATTGATCCCACACCTGGAAAGGATTTCTTTCTGTTTTTTGTTGATCCTACACCTGGAAAGGATTTTCTTTTTTCTTTTCTTTCTTTCTTCCTTCCTTCCTTCCTTCCTTCCTTCCTTCCTTCCTTTCCTCCCTCCCTCCCTTCCTTCCTTCTTTCTTTCTCTTTCTCCCTTCCTTCCTAACTCCCTCCCTCCCTTCCGTCCTTCCTTCCTTCCTTTTAAATTTGGCTGCACTTCACGGCATGCGGAACTTCCCCAACCAGGGATCAAACCCCTTCAGTGGAAGTGCAGAATCTTAACCACTGGACCACCAGGGAAACCCCCTGGAAAAGATTTCTAAGGCAGAGTGAACAAACTCTTAGCCACCTCTCCTGTAGTATGTATATTCTTTGATAATCACGGCAAGGGATTGGGTTGCGTGTGAAATTTTCAGATACCTAACAGCTGGGAGGGCCTCGGAGACTGGTTTGCCAGTTGATGACAGCTACAAGTTATGTCTTTGGGATCTTCTGGAACGCAGTGCATGCAATGGCAACCCTAACAGTATCTCACCAACAGTGAAAAGCAGCAGAAAGCCTGCAGACCTTTCTCTTTTTTGGAGTTTAGATTGTGACAGTGAAAATTAAAAGTACTTCTACTTGCTTGGAGGCCTAAATTTGCTCAAGTGTCAGTGTTTGCTTTTTACTTGTCTTTAGTGGCTTAGTCATGCTAGTTCTTTAACTGTCAAAGTTATTTGTGTTTAAACAATTTGTCTCTCTCTTCCTGCTTGATCCTTCAGAGAGATTCTTAAAATGCAGCTGCTTAGAAACTGCTATTTTTACTGAAACACCTGATGTCATTAACATACAGGGCCCTATGTTTGTTCCTCCGTATCAGAGCGTTGTTCCATTGCTTTGCCACAAGAAAAATAAAATAGTATTGCTCCACCTTTAAAATTCCACTTGGTATAATTGTTACTTCAGCTGCCTTCACATATCTACTGATCCCCAAAGGAAAAATACCCTGAGGGGCTATGTGCAGGGCTGGAAGGAAAACATTTAGTTTCGCTTGGAGACTTCTATGCTAAATATTTCCTGTCACCACTTAGCAGGCTACCCCAGTGAGGTCCTGTACTTTAGGGAAGATGTCTGCTGACCATTAACCTAATTAGTAAAAAGAGAAAAAGAAAAATGTTAGACTAAAATCTGACCTTCATCTAACCAAAGAACTTTGAAGGTAAGTAATTTGAAGCCCTTAATGAATCTCTTCACGTTAACATCTTATTGCTTTTCACTTAATGAGCATTTTATTAGCACCAAGTTCACAATCCTGTTCTCTTGTTGCTCACAGAAATAGTGGCTGAATGACTGCAAATAGGTTTTTCTCCTGATCTGTAATTTTCTTAAGGTGGATAAAGTTTGATCTATGATATTACTCTATAGTTAATATATTAATTTTTCCTTTTATTTGGAATGCATTAAGCTAAAGTTTAGTTTGTCTTTGAGAATGACTTTTTAGGTACTGCTGGGGTTAGTGACAAGCCTGGGGTTTGGAATGAGAATTTAGTGCATTTCTTTGTAAGTCTCTTAATTGTTCCCCAGTGAGATTGCCTCTTGTCCCCCTGTTTGCTCCACTGGTCTTTTTGTTCCGATGCTGAGGTGTGCTCCTCCCTCCTGCTTATGTGCTTATGTGCTTATGTAGCTATTTTCCTTCATCCTAAAAAATACTCCCTCAAAAAAAAAAAAAAAAAAAAGGAATGCTTTAAATGTACACTCTGCTGGGGGCTCTCAGGAACAAGAAAATCTCTCAGCACCCTCTGGATACGGGGGTTCATTGAGAATAACACCCTTTGGAGTGGGCTGTGTATAGAATTCTGACTGTCACGGGGTCGGGGGTACGGAAAACCCTCAGGCAGTAATCAAGGCCACTGTTGATGGCCACAGAGTTAGAGTTGGGAAGGGCATAGAAGGTCTCATCCAGGCAAAATCTCCCCAAATCCCTTTGCCCATGCACCTGTTTGGGCTACAAAATTTGCCTCTTAGTCACAGCTCTCTTATCAGAATGGATACTGACGAGTTGAGAGGGGGAGCAGTTTGATGCCAAGCATTTCAGCTGAAAGATGCAACTTCGTCTAGTGAAAAGTAAATATGGACTAAAGTGACTAATGATAGAAGCAGAGGCATTGGGCAGATGGCTCTTGAGTAGCAAGGAGTACACGAACATAATCTTCTAGTCCAGTTGTCTGCTCTAAAGTGGCAGGCAGGCTCAGATTATCCCCGGGGTCAGAATTTATCAGTAATGACCTTTCTTCTGTTAATCAGACCCTGCAGATCTCCCATTACAGAGAATGAAAAGCATTATGCAGATTAAAACAAAGCACCAAAATGAGGCTGCTATAATATCATTTCCCCAATGCCTGGGAACATTACATATTATTCTAATAGTTGCTGTTCCCTAATCTCTTAAGACTACAGCTAGAAATGAAAAACCAAACACTGAATCCCATGTGGTTAATCATCTCTTTTGCCCTAACTTGGTTTATGCTGCAAAGTGAGGTTTTGCATTAGGTTGTATCTAAGCTTGTGAACTGCAGTGCAGTAAAGAAGTCTTGGTTTAGGAGATTCAGATATTTATAATGAAATATTAAGATTTTTTTTGTTGGGGCTGCTGTGACTTTAGCATATAAAACCCCTCCTTACCTCAACCTGAAATTCCCTTGGGGTCTTTCTCCATTTTGCTTTTTAAAAAAAAATTGTGGGAAAATATATGTAACATAAAATTTACCATTTTAACCATTTTTAAAGTCTACAGTTCTGTGGCATTAAGTACATTCACATTGTTGTGCAACCACCATCATCACCGCCAAACATCTCCAGAACTTCTTTATCTTCCCCAACTGAAACTCTGTACTCATTAAACAGTAATTCCTCATTCCCTCCTCTTCCCAACCCCTGGAAATCACCATTCTACTTTCTGTGTCTACTCTAGGAACTTCATATGAGAGGAATTATACACTATTTGTCCTTTTGTGACTGGGTTTTTTACTTGGCCTAACATCCACAAGGTTCTTCCATGTCATGGCATGTATCAGAATTTCCTTCCTTTTTTTAAAGACCAAATTCAGTCTTCCGTCATATATATATACTACATTTTCTTTATCCATCGATGGACACTTGCATCCTCCACCTTTTGACTACTATGAATAATGCTGCTGTGAACATGGGTGTAGAAATATTTGAGAACCTGCTTTCACTTCTTTAGGGTATATACTCAGAAGTAGGATTGCTGGATCATATAGTAATTCTATTTTTCATATTTTGAGGAATCATTATACCTTTTTCCACAGCAGCCACACCATTTTACATTCCCATCAGTGATACACAAAGGTTCGAATTTCTCCATAGCCTCGCCAGCATTTGTTATTTTCTGTTTCTTCTCAATCATAACCGTCCCTTTGGGTGTGAAGTATATCTCATTGTGATTTTTGATTTTCATTCCCCTGATAACTAGTGGTTTTGAGTATCTTTTCATGTGCTTATTGGCCATTTGGTATCTTCCTTGGAGAAGTGTCTATTCAAGTCCTTTGAGGATTTTTAAATTGGGTTGTGTTGTTGTTGAGTTTTAGTAATTCTTTATGTATTCTGGATATCAATCTCTTATCAGATGTATGGTTTGCCAATATTTTCTCCCTTTCCATGGGTTGCCTTTTCATTCTATTGATAGTGTCCTTTGATGCATAAAACTTTTTAATTTTGATGAAGTCCAGCTTACCTATTTTTTTCTTTTGCTGTCTGTGTTTTTGTTGTCATATCCAAGAAATCGTTGCCAGTGCAAGTCATGAAGCTTTTCCCCTATGTTGCTCGAAGAGTTTTATAGTTTTAGCTTTTACATTTAGGTCTTTGATCCATTTTGAGTGAAGTTTTTTACATGGTGTATGGTAAGAGTCCAACTTCATTTTTTTGCATATGGATATCCAGTTCTCCCAGCACCCACTTTGTTCTTTTTGAGATAACCACGACTCTGAATTCTTAATTTGAATCAGGCTGAATTTGGAACTTAACTGATAAGGTATAGAAATGGAGACTCCACATTTTTTTCTGCATCTCTTCATTCCTTCTGGTTTTTAGGTTTGCTCATTCTTCTGCTTGTTTAAGAGCAGGGACTCTAGAGTTAGGTTGTCTGAGTTTAAGTCTGAGCTCTACTGCTTACTTTGAATAAGTTATTTAACTACTTTTTGCTTGAGTTTCCTCATCTGTAAAGTGAGGATAATAATGGAACCTGTGTCATTGTTGAGATGATTAAATGACAATATATGAAAAGCACTTAGAATAGTGCCTGGCACATAGTCAATGCTATGTAAATGTTCATTATTATTATCTTTTTTAAAAAATTGCCATCCCGAATGTGCATAGCTGGGGGTCTTACCAGCCTCGGTTCTGATGATCTGCACAGAACCGCATTCTAGACAAGCGAGTACCTAACATATTCAAATTTGCTCAGTTCCTTTGGCCCCACCTCATGTGGACTTAAAAGGGACCAGAGATCAAAATGATATTATTACAGGCTGACATTAGGGGAACACTGAAACTTAGGCTGTTAGTCTGCGTCTTGGCATCATTGATGGGAAAATAGTTTGAATGGAGAGTTTATGTTTTCCATCACTTCTAGCCCTTTGAGATGTTTGATCATGAAACTGGCTTTATTATTTTCAGGTGAGCAGTCTGCCATCTTGTTATAATTGTAGTAAAAGAGAATGTCCTCAAAATGAATATGAGGGGATTTCTCTGGTGGTCCATTGGTTAAGACTCTGAGCTTCCATTGCAGGGGGCACTGGTTCAATCCCTGGTCGGGGAACTAAGATCCCGAAAGCCATGAAAATGGAAAAAAAAAAAAAAGAATATGAAAGGAAACTAACCAATGTGTTCTTATCTCTGGTTAGAGAGATTATAGGTGTTTTAAAATTTTCTTTCTAATACTTTATTAAAAACAACTGTGGTTTGTTTTTTTTTGGTAGATGCTCTTTATTAGGCTAAGGAAGTTCCCTTCTATTTCTGGTTTCTTGCCTTTTTTTTTTTTTAACATTGAAAGGGTGTTGGGTTTTGTCAACTACTTTTTCTGCATCTATTGAGTCGATCATGTGGTTTTCGCTTATTCTATTGATATGGTTATATTACATTAATTGAGTTTCAGGTGTTAAACCAACCAATCTTGCATTCCTAGGATAAATCTCACTTAGTTATGGTTTATAATTCTTTTTATATGTTGCTAGACTCAGATTGCTAATATTTTGCTGAAGAATTTTTGTGTCCATATTCATAAGAGATATTTCTCTGTAGTTATCTTGTGATGTCTTTGGGTTTTTTATTTGGGGGGGGGGAAGGAAACTTTATTCACGCATGCACAAAGGTTGTGATATTAACCGAAGATGATGGTGAAACTTTCTCAGCATGCTCGCTCTGGCCGATGCCAGCCTGCGGTGAACCTTGGAACCTTGGAAGCTAATTCCGGTGCCTGGAACCGTCCCCACGTGGGCCAGGAGGTGCATTGGTGAGGGAGGAATCTGTCCCCTCCCCAGCAGTCTTACCTCACCCAGGGATGTTCAGAAAAAAGTGTTGCTGGGTCCCTGGTCTGTGATCCGTGGTCTGTGGCCCGGAGCGGAGAAATGCACACCAGGAGAATCAGGTCTGGCAATGAGTCCCCACCGCCCAGCGATCCCTATGCACCCACTCACTCAACTGCCAGTTATCGGGTGATGTCTTTGGTTTTGATATCAAGGTAATGCTGGCCTCACAGAATGAGTTGGGGAAGTGGTCCCTTCTCTTTTGTTTTTTTGGAAGACTTTGTGAAAGATCAGTATTAATTCTTCTTTAAATCTTTGGTACAGTTAATCAGTGAAGCCACCAGGGCCTGGGCTTTTTTTCACAGGTAGTTTTTTTGAGATTGTAATTCATTCTCTTTGTTTCTTATAGGTCTGTTCAGATTGTCTGTTTCTTCTTGAGTCAGTTTTGGTAATTTGTGTCTTCCTAGGAATTTGTCCATTTTGTCTAAGTTGTCTAGTTTATTGGCGTACAGTTGTTCATAATGTTACTTTTTTTATTCTGTAAGGACAGTAGTAATGTTCTCTCCTTTATATCTAATTCTAGTAATCTGAATTTCCTCTTTTTTCTTTGTTAGTCTAGCTAAAAATTTGTCAATTTTGTTGATCTTTTCAAAGAATCACCTTTTGGTTTCATCGATTTTTCTCTTTTTTCTTTTTTCTATTTCATTATTTCCACTCTTGTTTTTTTAAAATTTTCTTCCTTCTGCTTGCATTAGGCTTAGTTTGCTCTTCCATAAAACAAACCTCAATAAGTTTTAAATGATAGAAATAATACAAGGTATATTCTTTGACCACAGTAGAATGAAATTAGAAATCAACAATAGAAAGAAATTTGGTCGGAGAACATATGTTGTATAATTTTCTCCTAGGAGTCATACTCCATAGACAGTCCCTTATCTGAGCCAATAAAAACAGGCCACGATCAGCAGCTCCTACCTTGCTTGGGAGAAAATTAGTTGTAAAAGATATGGCACAGGACAAGAATTTCTTCCACAAACCAACACTGACTCCCGACATAAAATGACGCACCTAAGAACTCTTTTGTGCACAGTATCAAAGTACTGTGTCCTCTCAGAAATTATATACCTCCAAAACAACTGTTCACCAATTAGTCCTATTACTTGTGTACCTGTACTCTTAGTTATAAAGCTCAACATGTAGGCAGTAAAAGCCAGTAAGCTCTGATTGCTCACATTTTGAGTATAGAAAAAGAAATAGCTGTGGGCTATTAGTTCACCAAACAATACAGCAGGTTCTAGAATGCTGTGTCTAATATCTACTTGTGAGAAAATCTCTCACAAAGGAAATGTATGTATCTAAACTCTAAATATAGACTTTTCCCCCACTATCACCTAGTCCTAGCTCCAGATATGAAAAAGTAGACAAAATTAGGGTCCTGTTTCTAATGCATCCTTTCTCAGGAAATATGTGAAATTCTTCCCTTATTCAACTTTGAGCCCAGCCCTCTGTCCTGAATCCAGCTACTGGAATATGAAATAGAAGGAGCTCCTCGGTGGGTTCCAGGTGCACGCTCTGAGAGTATCAGTTAAGGCCTTCTAGGTGTGGGGCCTCACCCTTTGTAAAGGCTAGTGTTCCATAGGAATGTGACAGCCAGCTTGAGGAACCTCTTAATTGTGAGTTAGTTGGGAGAGATCCTATATGTATCTGATGACCTTATTTTGTTTTTGTTTGTTTGTTTGTTTTTGTTTTTTAATGCCAACTCTGTTTTATTTATTTTATTTTTTAATTAATTTTTATTGGAGTATGGTTGTGTTACAGTGTTGTGTTAGCCTCCACTGAACAACAGAATGAATCAGCCATGCACATACAGATATCCCCTCCCTTTTGGATTTCCCTCCCATTTAGGTTACCACAGTGCATTAGGTCGAGTTCCCTGTGCTATACAGTATGTTCGCATCAGTTGTCTATTTTATATATAGTATGAATAATGTATATGTGTCAATCCCAGTCTCCCAATTCCTCCATCCCCACCCTTTTCCCCCTTGGTATCCATACATTTGTTCTCTACGTCTGTGTCTCTATTTCTGCTTTGCAAATAAGATCTGATGACCTTATTTTGAATGTTGTTTTGGCAAATGCTTAGACAGTCTTTTTGCTTGTTAATTACACTGATATTTTTCTCTTTCTTAATGAATTATGCCAAGTACTTACTTGAGCCTTTTGGAGGTGGCTTTGAGGGACTGCCTTTGTGACTGAGCCAGTGATAATGGAGTAGCTGCTTTCTGGTGACTAAGGTCATTGAGAGTACAGGGTCTTGAGGTAAGTTGGAAGGGCTTTCTTCTCAGCAGACAGTTGCAGATAAAATTGCTAAGAACGCTGGAGGAGAAATGTATGATTGGCAGTTTACTCCAGAATGTTCTAGCCCTCGGTCCCAGGTGTGTGAGTGAATGGGCCCCATGTGGCAGGAGAGCAAATTCTCTCCTCTTTCTTTAGGTACATAGTCTCACAACATATCTCTGTTTCGTAAATATGTATTTACATAGCAAAGACCTTTGGTTTGTATCTGTCCCATTGGTTATTCATTGGATTTCCTACCTATAATTTTATAGGTAATATGGTGTGGTAAATTAGCTTAGATTTTAAACCTAGCATTAACTTTTTTATGGGTATCTGAGATGAGCCATCTGATGTATATTCTTCATTCTGCTAGTCTTTTAATCAGCAGGACTTACCATATGCTATTTCCAGTTTCTGTAAATAGGCATCAAAAACCTGAGAAGAAACACATTGAGAGAGAGAAAGAGAATGAATGAGAGGAAGTGTGGTGTGTTTGTGTGAGATCGATTTGGGCTTCTTTCTTTAAAAGCCTGTGGTTTTAGGAGCATTTCTTTATTCTTCTCTTTCTGTCACTGCTTCCTTATTTTTATAACTCTTTCTAAATACTAGGAGTTGAGAACCAGAGGGGCAGTCAGGGTGACCTAGAATAGCTGCTCTATTTTAGCAGGTCAGGAAGAAAGGTGTTTCCAACTGACTCATTATAAAATGGGGTCATAAGGGTGGGAAGGGGCTAGAGTCTACAGCAGTCCAAAGCCTATCATTCCTGGGCTTTTGCCCTTTCCCAGACAGCTCTCTCCATCCTCTGGCTCTCTGGAGATGGCCTGCTTTTGCCGGTGCAACTGACCCTGGTCCTTTAGGGATGGGCTGCTCCCTAATTATTATTGATTCCAAGGAAAGAAAAAAAAACAAACATTTTGTTTTCACCTGAGAAAAGGTTGTTGCTGTTGTTTTCCAAAAGGAATTCTTGCTAGGAAATGTAGATATTTAATCATGGCTTAGTTCACAAAATGCTGGCTTCTAATTGTAACTTATATAAAGCCTAGCCACAAATGGGATCAGTAGGCATAGTTTAGGTCCCTAATTCCTTTCCCTTTTCCATCCCATATCTAAGATACTTTAAAAAGTAGTCTTTTAAAACTGTGGGCAGTTCATCTTATACCTTATTTTTCCTTCTTCGTTTACCTTTTCCAAAAGTCAGAGTGGAACTCTGTTCATATAACTCAGGTACTCTAACCATGTTGAACTGTAGACTGTTAATCTGCTGATGGGATGAAGAAGCCATTACTATTGGGTAGCAATATATTATCCTATCAGCAAACCCAAACAGGCATCTGTTCAGCAGGTGAAACTTTAGGTTTCTTTGGATTATTGTGAACAAAAAGAGAAGTGTTCTTGGCCATAGGAGCTTAATCATTCTAAATTCTCAGATTATACCAGAATGGCTAAGATTGCATACCTTTCTCTTATCTATTTGACTTTGATCTTGCAGGTTAGCAGTGCTGGGTCACAGAACCTTAAAAGCTGAAAGAATTTAAGAGTCCATCTACCCCAGTCTCCTTCCCAAAGCATAAATCTCATTTGTTGGGGTAATATCCAGCCTCTGCTTGAAGACTTAGTGAAATAGTGCTTAATACTTTAGGCTATAGCTATTCAGTTTTTAAAGTAATTAATTTATTTATTTTAGCTGCCTGGGTCTTAGTTGCGGCACGTGGGGTCTTCATTGCAGCATGTTTTGTTGTGGCATGCAGGATCTTTAGTTGCAGCATGTGGACCCTTAGTTGCAGCATGCGAACTCTTAGTTGCAGCATGCATGTGGGATCTAGTTCCCTGACCAGGGATCTAACCCGGGCGCCCTGCACTGGGAGCATGGAGTCTTACCCACTGGACCACCAGGGAAGTCCCTATTCAGTTTTCTAAATGATGAGAATCTCTTCCTCATGTCGATTCTTCCTTTTTATAACCTGAACCTATTAATATTTCTACCTTCAGATGCAACACCAAAAAATTTACTCTTTTTTAAAAAATTTACTTATTTATTTTTGGCTGTGCTGGGTCTTCGTTGCTGCACGCGGGCTTTCTCTAGTTGCAGTGAGCCGAACTCTTTGTTGCGGTGCGCAGGCTTCTCATTGCGTGGGCTTCTCTTGTTGCAGAGCATGGGCTCTAGGCACGCAGGCTTCAGTAGTTGTGGCACGTGGGCTCAGTAGTTGTGGCTCGCGGTCTCTAGAGCACAGGCTCAGTAGTTGTGGCTCACGGGCTTAGTTACTCCACGGCATGTGGGATCTTCGGGGACCAGGGATCGAACCCATGTCCCCTGCATTGGCAAGCTTATTCTTAATGACTGAGCCACCAGGGAAGTCCCTTTACTCTGTCTTCTATGTTGACTTCTTCAGAGGGCTAACATTTATACTACTGCCCTTCTGTAGGCAAAACATCCCTCAATTGTTCTTCATATGACATGGTTTCTAAATCTCTGGGGTACTGTGATTGTCCTTTAGATATATTTTATTTTCTCAATTTACCTCCTAAAGTGTGGTGTTAGCGTGTGCCTTGTACCAAATAAGCATTCAGTAAATGTTTATTGGATCAGATGACACCTAGAAATGGATCCAGATGTGATCTTAGTAGCTTAGATTGTAGAGAGACTCTTAGCACCCAGGATATGAACCTATTTCATTTGCAGCCTCCAGTTGCATTAATTTTTCAGCAGCTGAATTTCATTGTTGGTTCATAACAAGCTTAGGTCCCACTAAAACTTTCAAATCTGCTTAAGGTGACCTGCAGTCAAATTAACTCTCCTCCATCCTGTAATTGTTCGGTTGGTAGTGCTGTTTTGCTTTGTGGTGCTGGTTAGTTTGTTTTAATGCTACTTGCTTATTGTAGAAATTTTTTAAACAATGCAGAAAAGAGCAAAGAACAAAGTAAAGTAAAATCTCACCATTCAGAGATAGCTACTATTACTGTTTTGGTGAATCTCCTGAACATATCTAGTTGATTTTTTCTTTTAAACTAACCTAAATGAAACTCTTTATCCTTATTAAATGTATCTTTATTCATTACAACCCATCAATCTAGTTGAGTCCTGATTATGTCATTCTATGTATTGGTTTTCCTTTGTAGCTTTGTATCATCGGCATATTTGATAAATACTCTTTCTAAATTTTTGTCCAGATGCTTTGATATAATCCCAACTCTGCTACTGATTTGGGGGTGATTTGGGAATAATCTCTCCTCTTTCTGGGTTTTGACTTGCTGCTCTTATGTAAAATGGCCTTGAAGACTGAAAATTTTTCTTAAGAATCAACCGCAAAGCTCTTTGTAAAGAATAAATTTGTGAAGAAAAAGCTGTGGGTGGGGGAATCATCAGCCAGGGCCAGGCTAGAAAAATAAATCCTTTTATAGACAAGTCAGGGACAACAACCTTCATGGAGTGGTTCAAATCTTCCTCTATCCTCCTACTCCCCCAGCAGAGGGGTTTACCAATTGAAATTTAAAAAAAAAAAGGCGGGGGGAGGAAAGGAGGGAGGGAGGAAAAAGATTATAGCAAGAATTACTTCTTAAATTGAGAAATTAAAGAGAACATACAGGTAAAGAAGATTTAAAAGGCAGTTTGGAGTGAGGGTGGGTGAGAGAGCTTTACTGAGAAAGAAGATGCTCTTTACCGTTTTCTCTTTTAATTGGTAAGCTTGGTGGTCACAGTAAAGGCTCTTCTGAGCCTGGGGTCCATAGGGAGAGAAAAGTGTGAAACTCACTGCTGCCTGCTATTTCTCCCCTAAACAAGCTTTGCCTGTGTGTTGCATTTCCCCTGGGTTCTTAAAGAAGGTGTGTGATAATCTAAAACTGAAACTGAGGCAACGTTTTAAGCAGGCGATTAATGACATGATAAGAATTTTTAGCTCCAGTAGATTAATTGTTAAATGAATTGTGTCTGAATTTTACTGTGATACCAGCCTAATTATAAATATAGTATTTATAGTAGAAAACAATAATAAGCAGAATTATGTACTCAGTGATCAGACTTTAGGAGTTTCTAACACGGAGGAAAGATTTTCTTCTTAAACTGTCTCTTGCTGTTCTTTTTATGTAGGTTTTGATTAATTTTACCTTGATTACACATGTTTCCCTGGAGCCTAGATATTGTGCATGCTCTAGCAAAGCAGGCTCCTGTTCTAAGAGGTTTAATGAAGTTTTTTGTTCTAATTGGTTTCTATATAATTTCTTGTAAAACCAGTAACATGTGAGTGGGATGTCAAACACAGGGTGCACTAATGCATTTTCACTACCCTATACACCAAAGGACATTAATTTCTCTCTTATTTGACACTATTTTCATATGATGAAAATTCTCAATCTCAAGGAAGCTCTAGAGACACTTGGTTCTCATTGGTCTCTCCTCTCCTGCATTCATCTTGGTGACACCTCTGAAAAGGCAGCAGGAGTAGCCATCTGTAGTTGGAGCTCATTCTGAGTAGAAGGGGGCGGAAGATTTCTTACCAGGGTTTTGAGTGTATCTCATCTTTCTTATGCGGTAATTTACTAGATGGAATTCAGATAGCGATGAATTAAAATCTGTTCCTTTTGCCCATTTAATCTGAACTAATTTCCTATTTTAAAAATATGGGGACTTCCCTGGTGGTGCAGTGGTTAAGAATCTGCTGGCCAATGCAGGAGACATAGGTTCAAGCCCTGGTCCGGGAAGATCCCACATGCCATGGAGCAACTAAGCCCGTGCGCCACAGCTGCTGAGCCTGCACTCTAGAGCCTGCGAGCCACAACTATTGAGCCCACGAGCCACAACTACTGAACCCCTTGTCTTGCAGAAGACACTGCAATGGGAAGCCCACGCACCACGTGAAGAGTAGCCCCTGTTAGCTGCAACTAGATAAAAGCCCACGCGCAGCAACGAAGACCCAACACAGCCAAAAATAAATGAATTAAATAAATAACTTTTTTTTAAAAAGAAATAAGGCCCTGATTGTTTAAACAAACAAACAAACAAACAAAAAAACCAGAGGAGAAAAGGAGTAAAGGAGATTTCTTTGACTTAAATTTCACTGCATTAATATGCCCCCCACCCTTCTGAGGATCAAAAGCACTGTTTCCTTCTGTTGGCAGCTATTGAAGGTCCTTCCTTTGGGGCTTTGGTAATATCTGTGACCTGTAAGTGTCACTTGTAATGCTAAGCGTTTTCTTTTCATGAGTCATTTAGCAATTATCTATGGTTTTGACTAAACTGACCTCAATTGAAAACTTTTGAGGTTAAGATCTCCATGCCTATTGCCATGTACCTCTGCCTCATTACCCTCAGCTCTTTGGGTGCTCAGGGACTATAACTTGATTTGAAAAGCTCAGTGTTCTTTTTTGGGGTTTTTTTTTGTGTTTGTGTTTACAAGAAATCAGTGTTCTACTAAACCTGACAATTCATTGTCTACTGGACAATTTTGAGTTGGGATAACAAATTAGAGTTTGGGATACATTGCAGATGATAAATGTGACTTCCTTAAAAGGAAATCCATTTGTTTTGCTTAGTGTTTCTGTGATTAATTACTTGCCAGATTAAATTGCTCCATAAAAATGCATAGTATTTTGTTCAGTTGCTCTTCATGGTGATTAATTAGGCCATACTGTTGCTTCATATGTTAATTATGCTGACTTTTTTTTCTCTTCTAGTTTAATTAATACAGCATTTATTTGAAACACTGGTTTTAGGACAGGACACTGTTTTAGGAGGAACAATGCCCAGAGTTGCTTTTAGGCTGGTGTTAGGGAGTAACACCTCAAATTTTCTGAGAGTGCTTCTGTTGGTCCTTGTCTGTATATGTGATTTGCAGAGAGTACACTAGGAATAAGCTCTGTTTGGTTTTTCTGTAGTTATTAAAGGTAATATACTGAAGATTCTTGGCTCAATTAAAAACTGATTAAGAATATAGAGGAGAGGGCTTCCCTGATGGCGCAGTGGTTGAGAGTCCACCTGCCGATGCTGGGGAGACGAGTTCGTGCCCCGGTCCGGGAAGATGCCACATGCTGTGGAGCGGCTGGGCCCATGAGCCATGGCCGCTGAGCCTGCACGTCCAGCATGTCCGTAGCCTGTGCTCCGCAACGGGAGAGGCCACAACAGTGAGAGGCCTCATACCGCCAAAAAAAAAAAAAGAATATAGAGGAGAGACTACTGATGCAACGTATGTTATTAAACAAATGTAAAGTTAAATTGTGTGTGTGTGTGGCTTAGGAAGGAGCGTTGTTTCCTAGGATGCTGCAGGGTGCTGATGAGGAAGTCAGGAATATTTAACATTTTAATTAATAATCTAGGGCTGAAAGTAAACAGAATGATAATGAAGTTTGTAAGTGATGCTGATTTGGAGATGTTTCCTATATGCAGGAGGCAGAGAAATGATGTTGATGGACCAGGAAGAGAAGCATCACAGAACTAGAATCACAGCTATTCCATTGGGAAAATGCATATCTGCTGTATAGAAATAGCATAAATAGAATCAGACAGATATTTTCAAAAGTAGTCCACTCCTAGTAATTTACCCAAGTGAAATGGAAACCTGGCTTGAATAAATGTTTATAGTGGCATTATCCATACATTCTCTCAAAACTGGAAACAACCCAAATGACCCTCAACTGATGAGTGAATAAACAAACTGTGGTACACCCATATAATGAAACACTACTCAGCAATAAAAAGGAATGAATCACTGATACATGCAGCAACATGGATGAATTCACTTGCATTACACAGTATGAAAAAATCTGGACTCTAAAGGCTATATAGTGTATGGTTTGATGTATATGATAGTCTGGAAATGGAAAAATTATAGGGACAGAATTTAGATCAGCCAGGGGCTGGGGTTGGGAGGAGGGGTATGGGGGAAATTTTTGGGTGATGAAACTGTTCTGTATCTTGATTGTGATGTTGATTACATGACTATGCATTTTTCAAAACTTACAGACTGTACACTAAAAGGGTAAATTTTACTGTATGCAAATTGTACCTTAATTTAAAAATTAGATCTTCACAGGGAAGGGTAAGACATTAAACTTTTGAGTATCACTACCGTAGTTTATATGTGGCAACTTTTTGAAACTGATTTGAGTAACAGGAGCTAGAATTTGGATTTTCTTCATGTTGCATCCAAATTCCAAGGGTTTTTTTGTTTGTTTGTTTTTGAGTGGAAGCAGAGATGGAAGGGTGAGTTGCAATGGATTTCTTTAGGTGTCAGCATTATATAAACCTGTATACTGATATAAGGGTTATTTTAAGAAGAAAATCACAGTTAAGGAGCTTTGGGACCTTGTTGATAGCCATCAGACAAAGACAAACGAATCATTTCCCCAATTTATGGATTGAATCCCATTAATTGGAGTTCTGTGGATTTAGTTTTTGTTTTAAAGCTTTGTTTATTTGTTCTGTCTGGGCTCTTCCATGACTGAATTGTTATAAGACCCAGAATAGAGCCCAGGGTATTTCTGTCCCAGAGCTAACCTCAGAGACAACTTCTTTACCTCTCCACATTTGGACTGGAACAAAAAGCTTCATCACACTATGGATTTGTGAGGCAGGTTTGCAGAATGTCAGGGACCCAGGGATAGGTAAACCACTAATGCCAAATCACTGCTGAAAGCTGCTGTGCCTTTTTCCTTCCCCTCCCCCATGTCTCCAGTGATCTGAACTGTGTGTATAGTGCTTGTTTCTCATGTCCAACTTGAAGCACTTCCCTGAATGCCAAACTCTTCAATATCTATTCAGTGTCTCTAAAAATAGCCCAGTGGGGGAAAATTATATGGTGGTAGTATTATTACACTACTTGCAGCAATAATACTTAATATAGCTCTGTGGCTGCAGCTTAGTGTGCTAACTGCTGACTACCCTGAGCAGATGTGTGGCCCTCATTCTGGCCCAGACCAGGCAGATTACATTTAGCAAGATGCTGATTCCATGAGTGATTTGCCAAGCAAATATCTCTGAGTCTTCCAGTGTTTATAGCTGAATGGTTTTTAGCACTGGACCTGAAGGGGCTGCTGTGCCCCCAACCAAGACCCCATCTGTTAAAACCTCACATTGATTTGTATCCCTAGTAATAAAAATCTGTCCCTTCTCCTAGTGTGATAAATAATGCAGATATACTAGATGAAGGCTGCTATTGGAGCAGAACTCTAATCATTCTGTTCAGTGTTGAACTAAAACTAATTTAATCAGAAATGGGATTTTCTCATATATACATATCAAGTGGCCTATTGTTTTCTTATTCTGACTTAGCATGTTCACCTATACTTGCAGGGTTTAGCAAGTAGTAATTTAAAAGATGTAATTAACTTTGTAAAAAAAATGACAAGTTTTAGCAGGGAAAGAAATTATAAGATGACATTTAAAAATTTTGCCTGGATAAATAGGTGACAATGAAACACTGTGAGATAAAGGTTTATGTCAGCAGCGTATCATATCTTAATCCTACATATATATATATATATATATATAATTTATTTATTTATTTTTGGCTGCGTTGGGTCTTTGTTGCTGCTCACGGGCTTTCTCTAGTTGCGGCGAGCGGGGGCTACTCTTCGTTGTGGTGCACGGGCTTCTCTTGTTGCAGAGCGCAAGCTCTAGGTGCGTGGGCTTCAGTAGTTGTGGCACATGGGCTCAGTAGTTGTGGCTCGCAGGCTCTAGAGCACAAGCTCAGTACTTGTGGCGCACGGGCTTAGTTGTGCTGTGGCACGTGGGATCTTCCCAGACCAGGGATCGAACCCCTGTCCCTTGCATTGGCAGGTGAATTCCTGACCACTGTGCCACCAGGGAAGTCCCTTGATCCTATATTTTTATGCCCCTTCCACCCAAAAGGGATCTAATGTGCAGTTTACTGACTGTACATAGCACAGCACTTCATCCAACTGGGAAATGCAGATCCATCTTGGCTAACTCTTAATTAGTCAATAATTACTTATTTTGTATTTTCTGTGTACCAACCCTGTGCCCTTAGCTCCTGACCTGCATCAGCAGTACCACATGGCAGGACTTCATAGGATAAAATGTGATTGCAGTTAAGACTTTGGAAGGACATCTGAAGGCCAGGGTACAATCATGTTGTACCCAAGATAGAATGTGACCAAGATAGCTGTGCTCCCACTATAGCTCCTTTGAAAAGTTCCAGGAGATGACGGACTACTGCTTATCACTCATTATTTGCTTCTGGAGAGTTTCTGAAGTGTTCCCTCCCTCCTGTGCAGTCATGGAAGTCACTCCAGGAGAGAGGAAGCCACTTTAAGCACTAAACTGGACATGTCTGTTGAGGACATTTGCCCACTAGCGTCTGATTGCCTTTGACTTTAGTCAAAACTGATGTTCTTCTTTCTGTCTGACCTTTTAAGCAAGGGCTTTCTCCTAGATCAAGAACTATCCCCTCCCTGCGCCATATCTTGGATATCCTTCCAGAGATAATGTGTACATGTGGAAGTATGTTTTGTTTTGGGGTTTTTGTTTGTTTATCAGTCATTTGGGAAATGCAAAATTTGACATCTGTTGATTTAAAAATCTCAGCATAATACGAATAGAAGAGCTTCCTCTACCCGATAAAGGGCATCTATAAAAACCTTTAACTATCGTACTTAACAGTGAAAGACTGAATGCTTTTCCTCTAAGATCAGGAACAAAGTGGGGATGTCTACCCCACCTCTATTCAGCATTGTGCTGGCGATTCTAGACAGTGCAGTAGGGCAAGAAAAAGAAATGGAATGTGTCTAGATTGAAAAAGGAGACAAACTGTCTTTACTTGTAGACAACATGATTGTCTAAGTAGAAAACCTGATGGATTCTACAAAAAGTTACTAGAATAAGTGAGTTTAGCAAGATTGCTTTCCCTTGGTAGTAAATTCCAGAGGTGAAGTTCAGTTCACTTTTTTATTTTATTTTATTTTTTTAAATTAATTTTTATTGGAGTGTAGTTGCTTTACAATGTTGTGTTGGTTTCTACTGTACAGCAAAATGAATCAGCTATAGATATACATATATCCCCTCTTTTTTGGATTTCCTTCCCATTTAGGTCACCACAGTGCATTAAGTAGAGTTCCCTGTGCTATACAGTATGTTCTCATTAGTTGTCTATTTTATACATAGTATCAATAGTGTACATATGTCAATCCCAATCTCCGAATTCCTCCCACCCCACCTTGGTATCCATACATTTGTTCTCTACATCTCTGTCTCTATTTCTGCTTTGCAAATAAGATCACCTATACCACTTTTAATTCTTCCTGCTAGTGTCAGTAACAGTCAGTCAGATACAGCATTTATTCTCCAAAGACTAGATACGTTTAAGAGTATTTCAACCTTTAGTATTTTTAACTTACTAGGGCCCCATCATTGTACTGTTTCTTATGTTGAAGTGTAGACCATGGGAAGAGCAGGTGGACCAGTAAGAGGGGAAACATTTGCAACAAGTTCTAGACAGCATGGTCCAATATAAGTATATTATCAGCCACATACAACTTTATTTTCAAACAGGTGAAATTAATTTTAATAATATGTTATTTACCCACATGTACCCAAAATATTATCATTCTAACATGTAATCAATATAAAAATTATTGAGATATTTTATATTCTTAATATATTTTATAAAATCTTTGAAGTCAGGTGGCTATTTTATACTTACAGCACAGCTCAATTCCGATGATATATTTTCATTGGAAATATTTGATCTATATTTAGATTTCATAAAATTTACAATTGAAAAAGTAGAGTTATATACCCAAGTTGTTCCAAACATACTTAAAAGTTTTCCAGTAACTGAATTGCGTACCTAAATGTCATTCCTCTTTAATATTTGCATTCTCATTGATAAAACTGGTTCATCGTTTTTAGAATTCATTTGACTTCAGAGCTACATCTGTCCAGGTTAAGGTAATTCAGTAAACTCTTGTTTTAACACCAAATTCAAAAAGGTACGGCGTAGGGGCTTCCCTGGTGGCGCAGTGGTTGAGAGTCCGCCTGCCGATGCAGGGGACATGGGTTTGTGCCCCGGTCCGGGAAGATCCCACATGCCGCGGACCGGCTGGGCCCGTGAGCCATGGCCGCTGAGCCTGCGCGTATGGAGCCTGTGCTCTGCAACGGGAGAGGCCACAACAGTGAGAGGCCTGCGTACCGCAAAAAAAAAAAAAAAAAAAAAAAAAAAGGTACAGCGTAAATTGTTAAAGTAACTCAAACTTTATCCATATCGAAAAAATGTTTTCAAAAATTTCTTCTAGTTTTTGCAGTTAGCTAGTGCTATCAATTACAATTAAAATTTTCCATATTTTGATTCATACTAGAAAAATGTGTTAATTGTCATTGATATTATGAAAAGTTTCAATGTCAACATAAATACCTGGCCAGATAGGTCACAAAATAAGCTTTTCCCTTCCTTGGAGCTTCAAATTTAACTCTTTAATTTAAAAATCTTTTTTATTATTGAATATTTGACAGGCATTCCTTTTGTTTCAAGAACATCTTGAGTTGAAATTAACAGTATAGTCTTTTGTAAACCTCGCCACAACTCAACCAGTGAGCATTGGCAAAGAACTCAGGATCATTAAATTCATTGTCTTCTAATTCTCTTAACTGTTCCATAAACCTGCAATGTTCATAGCTTTTGCAGGTATGTACTAAATTATTTTAACAACTGTATCCATGATACAGAGTCTGCTTCAGAAAACTATGGACAAATATTTTTAACATGTACCATGAAGGATGAAGCAGGAGGGGAAAACTTTAGTCTTGTTTTAAAATTCCTATAAGGAATTCCCTGGAGGTCCAGTGGTTAGGACTCCACGCTTTCACTGCTGAGGGCCTGGGTTCAATCCCTGCTCAGGGAACTAAGATCCAGCTGCGCGGCAGGGCTAAAAAAATAAAAATAAATAAAATGCCAATAAATCTGGACTTTCAACCTAACATAGCGCGAGCACCATTTGTGTGCTGTTATTTTTTTAAAATTCTAGTCAAATTCCTTATTGACAGATGTAGAAGATTTAAAAATATGCCACAAGTTCAGAGATTTGGGCTGTGAATTGACAAAATTTTCTACATATTTGGAGGTTACTTGAGACAAAATGTACCCAAAATATTTATTAATTGCGTAGTATCATCTAAAATCTAGAGAAAAGTAATATAAAACATTTTGAATCAATTGATTTTTAAATTAATTTATTTATGTATTTATTTTTGGCTGTGTTGGGTGTTCGTTGCTGTGCACAGGCTTTCGCTAGTTGTGGTGAGCGGAGGGCTATTCTTCATTGTGGTGCGCGGGCTTCTTATTGCAGTGGCTTCTCTTGTTGCGGAGCACGGGCTCTAGGTGCACAGGCTTCAGTAGTTGTGGCACGTGGGCTCAGTAGTTGTGGCTTGCGGGCTCTAGAGCTCAGGCTCAGTAGTTGTGGCACACAGGCTTAGTTGCTCTATAGCATGTGGGATCTTCCCCAGCCAGGACTTGAACCCGTGTCCCTTGCATTGGCAGGCAGATTCTTAACCACTGCGCCACCAGGGAAGCCCTGAATTGATTGATTTTTGGTATCGTTAGAAAGTCATATTCTATAGGCAGTTGTTTAGTGGTTTAATTGAAGATCTTTCACTTTTTATAAGGTAGGGTTTTTTTCCTCATAATTGTCTGATAAACTGTCCATAACTGAAATAATAATTTCTTTTACCATATCTCCATCAAAAAAATGGTATAGTAGGGACTTCCCTGGTGGTCCAGTGGTTAAGACTCTGTGCTCCCAAGCAGAGGGCCTAGATCCCACATGCATGCTGCAACTAACACCCGGTGCAGCCAAATAAATAAATATTTTTAAAAAAATACCCTGATAACCATTAAAAAAAAAAATGGTATAGTAGCCAGAGATGCAGGCTCAGATCCTGTTAAAAATCATTGAAATTTTTTTGGACACTTAATTCTGATTTCAAACAACCTGTTTTGTTGATTCATTTTTAATGTTTTAATGTTAGGAATAAACTTTGTATTTATTTTATATTTGCTGACATTTGTTAGTAGTATTTATTATCTTGAAAAGTTGTTTACACAACAAAAAGCCTTTTTGTTTCGCCTTGCTGAAGCAAAGTGCAGTTGCCATTCATTATGAAACGTACAATATACCTTCTTCCAGTCTTTCTTTGCTGTTCTGAAGTAGTACTGTTATTTGCATCTCTGCTCCATAATGCGTCCGTGGTATGCCTTCATTTTGAACTTAAAAATCTGTTTATATTTACATTTTAAAACTAGAAACATAATTTGACTATCATTAAAAGCTGATCAGTATTCTACTCTAATTACCAATTCTGATGTGTGTAGGTATCACTGTAACTCAGTACTTCCCAAGTGATGCGATTTTGCCCCCCAGGGGACATTTGGTATGTTTTGGTCATCACGACTTGTGGGGGGTGAGGGAGTGCTACAGCATCTAGTAAATAGAGACTAGGGATGCTGCTAAACCCAGGAGAGCCTCCCACAACAGATTATCTAACCCAAAATGTCAGCAGTGCTGAGGTTAAGAAACCCTGCTGTGACTCATGCTGTCTGCATAAAAGATTTTAAAAATAAACTACATTGTTAAATCTGTACATAGAAAGTCATTTGAACTGAATCAATACATTGGTATCAGCTAGATTGGTGATGTGTTTATGGGTAGTACTAGAAACGACACACATGCCCGACGTACACTGTAATAGAGCAGCAATACCTTATGCCATGCAGTTATGAAAATGAAATGAAGTCCTTCTAAAACAATGTTGTATCTAATGGAATAATATTTTACACTGCTTTAGTTTTTTTAGTTTAAATTAATTAAAATAAAAATTCAGGGCTTCCCTGGTGGCTCAGTGGTTGAGAGTCCGCCTGCTGATGCAGAGGACACGGGTTCGTGCCCTGGTCCGGGAGGATCCCGCATCCACCCCCCCCCCCCCACCGTGAGCCATGGCCGTTGAGCCTGCGCATCTGGAGCCTGTGCTCCGCAATGGGAGAGGCCACAGCAGTGAGAGGCCCGCGTACCGCAAAAAAAAAAAAAAAAAAAAAAAAAAAATTCAGTTCCTCGGTTGCACTAACTACGTTTCAAGTGGTCAGTAGCCACATATGGCTAGTGGCAACAGAAGAGGTCTGGAAAATTAGACATGATAGGTTGATTAACACCCATCCTCACACTATAGGGCAGGAGTAAGTTGACTCCTTATTCACCTTAGGGTTTGAAGTGTGGTGTTTTAGCCTGGTTTCTGTGGGCACTAGATATCTCTACTTTCTTTCTAAAAATAAAGAGACCAACACATTGTTTTATTAGAATATAATTCTGGGTTCTTAACTCTGCATTTTTTCTAAGGTCAGTTACCACTGAAAAACAGGCCTGACACCGGTGGTACCTTAGATTCCCAACTGTTCCTATATCCCACTAGGATGAAACTGCTGGATCACAACTATTACCCCATTTTCTGAGCTTTTATTCACACTTTGTTGAAATTAGGTAGAGAATGAAGAAGTATTCATCATATTTTCTCAATAAATACTTCCTTCTTGCTTAAAAAGCACCTTTCCAAATATCTGGAAGAGCAAGGAGTTCAAAACACAGCAAATTATAGAAATGTTTAAGGGTACCTGAGTAGGATACACTTAAAGGAGCTAAGGCTTGTTTCCGTTGTCAAACAGGATGTCAGGTCATCTGCCCTTTGTTAATAACATTTAAAGCACAGCTTGGTAGTAGCTCTTTGAGGTCTAGTGTTATGAAGCTGTCATCTTTCATCCCTGTTTGTTCTACCTTAGGCCAAAGGTTTTAGTCTAAACAGGTGGAAAGTCAGATATAGAGTTAGTTTAAGGGGAGGGTACCTACCTTGTATCATGGGGCATATAACTGACTTTGTTTTTTTCTGGAATGAGAAACTAGTGTTAACTAGTAGAATGTGCTGCTCTCTTTATTTATTTTCTTAACTGTTTTGAGCCTGAGTATCTGATTCTTTGTAGCTACCTAGGTGAACAAGTTTTACAGTTTTTACTACAAGCATGGTCTTGCCTCTTGAACTTCATACCCTACCTAGAGGTCCCACAAGTACTTCAAACTTGACATTCCAAAGAATATGCCTTATTGAATATACCAATTTAAGAACCATATCCCCCTGTGTTTACTATCTCAGTGGTATCATCGTCTGTTCAGTTGCCTAAAGCAGAACTCTCAAGGTTGCTTTAAAGTCAACTCACTCCTTTACCCCGAACGAACTTTTTGGCCAACCCAATATTTCTCAAGTAAAGTCTCCATTTCTACAACTACCATTTCAATTCAAGGCCTCATAACCTCTCACATTTATTCAGTGACTGGAGTTGAGTTTCAGAAGTGCAGGTCATAAACACTGCTGATGGGAGTATGTTGGTACCATGTTTGAGGGCAGTTTGGCAATATCTAGTAAAGTCCAAGTTGCCCAAACCTTACAATACAGTAATTTCATTCCTTGGTATATATCTTTGAGAAACTTTCCCAAATGATCACAAGGATATATAAATAAGAACACGTGTTGGGGGCTTCCCTTGTGGCGCAGTGGTTAAGAATCCGCCTGCCAATGCAGGGGACGCGGGTTCGAGCCCTGGTCTGGGAGGATCCCATATGCCGTGGAGCAACTAAGCCCGTAAGCCACAACTACTGAGGCTGCGCGTCTGTAGCTTGTGCTCCACAACGGGAGAGGCCGTGACAGTGAGAGGTCCGCACACCGCGATGAAGAGTGGCCCCCACTCGCCACAACTGGAGAAAGCCCTCGCACAGAAACGAAGACCCAACACAGCCAAAAATAAATAAATAAATTTATTTAAAAAAAAAAAAAAAAGAACACATGTTGGGACTTCTCTAGAGGTCCAGTGGTTAACACTCAGCACTTCCAGTGCAGGGAGCGTGGATTCGATTCCTGGTTGGGAAACTAAGACCCCACGTGCTGCACAGTGCGGCAAAAAAAAAAAAAAAGAACATGTGTTAAGGATTGTTTCTTGTTTGTAATACCAAGAAAATTGGAAACCACCTACATTTCAGGCAACAGAATGGATTGTGATATATTTGCACACTGGAATATTATATAACACTGAAAATGGATTAGAACTACACAAATCAATAGAAATCTCACAAATATAATATTGAATAAAAAGTTGCAGAATATAAGGTAATATGCACATATTAAAAACAAAAACCATTTAGAGACATACTCATATTTAGTAAAAGAATAAAGCTGTGTATAGGGATGATAAGTGCCAAAATCAGGAGAGTGTTTACTTCTGGGAAGAGACAGATATGCAATCCAGAAGAAGTACATGGAGAGTTTGAAAGGTATTTGTAACACTTTCTTAAGTTGGATATTGGGTAAACAAACATTCAGTATATTCTTTTCTGCATTCTTTTCTATGTCTAAAATATTTCATTAGAAAAATCATCAGATTTTAAACCTTGTTTGATTCCCCGTCATTGATAGGGATAGGATAATGTCCAAATTTCTTCAAATGACATCTTTCTAGCCTTATTTACTACCACTCTTCCATCTATCCTAAGATCTGGCTGAATTAGACATGGCCACAGAGTATCAAATTTCAAACCTCTGTGCCTTGCACATGCTGTTTACCTAGAATGTTTTCCTATTCTTTTCACCTAGCAAAATCTTATTTAATGCTTCAAAATCTAGCTCAGATGTCGCCTTTCTTTAAAGCTTACTGGATTCTTTGAGGCCGAATGCCATAGCGCTTTGTACATTGCCATAGGACTTTGTACGTTTCTCTCTTAGAGCGCTTATCAAATTGAGGGATAGTTGTTTACATGTCTGTCCGTCACTAGATGGTGAGCTTCTAAGGACAGAGACTGTTTTACTTCTGGAATCTCTGCCCCTAGCACAGTGCAGTATGGTACAATACATGTTTGTTGGGTGCATGAATAGATGACTGGAATGAATGGTTCCAAGGCTTTATACTGCTACCATTGTCTTCTAGAATCATCAGCTAACCTGAGGTCCTAAAAAGTTAGGGAAGTGGATATTGAAATGCCTAAGAAGTCCTTGTAGGAAGCCCCCCCAACACATAGTACTTCCAAAAGTCTGCTTCAGATCTTAATAGACAACAGTCTTAGCAGCTTCTGGGTTAACCTAGTATAGCCAGAAAGTACACTTTGGAATTGTTAGCAGAGTCCACCTTTCTCAATGATGAGGTGAGCTATTTATCCTAACACAGTAGAATTTACTAACTTCTGATTCCTTCCAGGGTAACAAGAGGACAGCCCAAAGGTTTTAATTAGCTGAAATGGGGCTTTGAGACAATTAAAGCCACTTTAAAGTGCATTACTGATAGGATTATATATTGTCTTTCTTCCTTTTTTTTAAGTAACAAGTCAGGGCAATTAATGCTATTTTTATCTTGCAGATTCACTGAATTTTAAGGATGATTTTAAGGATTCCTTAAAAAACCCTCTCATTGGCTGAGTGATGGGCTGCTGTCATTTATGTAAGCTAGAGGCCCTGCTGAAGGAATCTGTGATTCTGAATGTGTTTCACATGCTGATGTTATAGCTGTTTGTATGCCTTACTGCTCTTGGCAGTAAGGTGTTTTTTTCAGGCCCTTTGTGAGGTTAAAGTTTCTCGTGTGTGCTTCCTACTGAGGACCTTCCCAAATGTATATTGTCTTATAAGCCAAAAGGGAACCAAGGAAACAGTTACAATTAACAGGCAGCTGCAAAGCAGAGCCATTTAGTCTCTTCAGTGTGGTTTGGTGGAGATCAGAGTCTAGAGGCTTCAGTCTGGCTTTAAGTGAAGCAGCTGCATCACCAGCTGGAGACTGACACACTGTAGAGGGCGGGCACAGCACAGCTGAGATCCATCCACTCCCATATAAGAGTGAAAGACCTCATCCACTCCCATATGAGACTGAAAGGCCTGACTTCAACTTTGCTAGTTGCTTTGTGTTTACGTTTAGTTTAGGGGAGAGGAGGTACAGAACTTGCCATGAGCATCTTTGAGTCAGCACTGAGCAAAAAGATGCAAACAGGACCCCCGCAGGCAAAGGTCTCATGGCTTTCACTAAGGTTTCCTGCTACCCCTTAGCTGGAAGAGATTCAAAACAAGATCCTAGGAAAGGAAGCTACAACTTTTCTCTTTGGTTTACTGGGAAAACTTGGATGGCTATTTTTTTTTTTAGTTGCATTAACCTTAATTTAATTTATCTAGTAAGGTTTCTTTAGCCTGACTTAGTAAAAATTGGGTAATAGTCTTCATCCCTATAAGAAAATGTGTCAAGACGTTCTTATCTTTCCTTGCCTGATTAAATTAACTCATATTTCAATACTCTGCTCAAGCACCATCTCCTTTAGAATGACTTTCCCAAGTTCCCAGGTTGGGCTAATGCGCCTCCTCTGTGTGCTCATGGTACCTTTGGTCTACTCTTTGTCAGTCTAGCCCTTACAACATCATAATGAGATTGTCTGTCTGTGGTATGTGTCTCTTCCACTAATCTGTAAGTTCCTTGCTACGTGGGATCAAATTTCATTCACCTCCCCCATTGCCTAGTAGGTATTCAGGTGTTTGCCAGACAAACTGAACTGTCGAGTCTTGGGCTGTGCTATCAAACCCTTAGCTTCAGATACCATAGGACTTTCTTCTAGGGACAGAGTGTTCCTTCACTATGTGAGAAAGCAGTCAATTTGCAGAGTAAGGGAGGGGGAGAAGATATAGAATTTCTCTCTTTCTAAAATGGTGCATACAGGATAAACAAAGTCCTGTAATCACTTTAAAACTAAATCTCTCCTTTTCGTAGCATCACCGTTTCAGGAGGAGAAAAGCTTACCATTATTTCTGGTATATTGGAGAGAAAGCAGCTAATAACTTCTTCTTGAGCATAAAACAATTAAACGCAGCCTCCCGTAGAGGCAGTCTGCCAGAGCCGACTGCCTCACCCTCCACATGGGCTTCATCTTCTTACTCCGGATTTCATAGACTCTCCCCCAAAGACCTTCATCTTGTTGCACTATTATGATGAATGTGTGGAGCTGGCTCTTACCCCCTGGTTTACTAGCTATTATTGGAGGTGCTGTCAAAGAATCAGGCCTCAAATTTTTCCTCCCATTAAGTCCTCTCCTGGGCAGCGCTGCTTGGTTCTGAGTAGTAGTCATCTAGTCTCCTCTCCTTTTCCCACCTCCCACTGCCTTTGAATGTAAGGAAACTGCAGGCCCTGTTGGAAACAAAGAGGTATGGTAGAAAGTAAGGCTGTAAATCATTTTTACCACAGCTCTTTGTTTGCACTTGTTCTAGGCCTAGAGAGGAGCTCAAATACGTGATGTGAGACCTCCATCAATTTTGGTCACAAACCCATTCCATGTCATTTCCTCAATAGGTTGGTCATGTCTGTCTCGCAGCAGTGTCTCTGGGATCTCCTCTCTATAATGAGTTAGAGATTCATTGGTTTCTAAACACACGGGCCTTACCTACTTGCCTGTCTACTCTTAACTACTCCTCTGAGTGATAACCACATGGTCTCTGATGAGTATTTTTAATGTGTTATATGATTTTTTAATTTGTCCCCGTATATGATTTTTTAATTTGTCCCCACAGGGACTCTTACAGCCTTCCTCTTGTAAGGGTTTCTGTTGAATAGACGCTCTCTGGGTCTCTGACTTAGTCGGCTGCCATTTAGTCAGTTTGAGGCTTTTATTTTGACTCTTATAAATTCTTTGCAGAAAAAAATAGGGCCAAAGGTACATTGGGTACCATTTGTAAATCTTAAGATGATTGATAAATACCCATTTCCTTTAGCAAACAGTGAATTTTGTTCAATAATAGATAGTGATTAGGTTGTTGAGAAAAATAGCTTTGGAGCTAACTCATTAATAATGCTAATATTGAGACTGCTATTAATATTGAAAAAACAATATTCCTCAGTAATATTTCTTTTCCTGTGGAGAAACTATATTGCAACAAAGTTTTAACTTTTCCCCTTTCCAGTGAGAGATACCATCAACTTCACCTAAGCAGAATGGTTCAAAACATTGAACGTTTATTTATTCTTCATTTACTTCTTGATTTACTAAACTATCCTATTCTTCTTACTTTACTACCCAGCTCCCCTGCTTTTTCTCCGACACCCATCCTTTCTACCTCTCAAGGCTCCTTTCTCTAGCCAGCCCTACCACCTGCCCCTACTATTTACACCCAGTCTTCTTAGGGTAAATCACTTGTGCTAGGGCTTCTCTGAAGGCAACAGAGCACGGACAGAGCAGGTGAAAGCAGCCTGCTTTTTCAGAGCTGACAAGAAAGGCAAAGCTCTCTGTCACAGTGGGTGGGCGAGCAGTCAGGGCCGAGTAACGCTGCGTCTCAGTGGTTAGCACCTGCAGGCTCAGAGCTGACAGTGCACTGTAATAAGATTCATCTCTGTTCACTTAACTGATGTGGGCTTTATGGTAAATGTTCGCCTGCTTAATTACTTTGGCAGAGTCGCTGATTGCCTTTTCTGAGGAGTTCTAAAAGATCCCCCTGGGATGGAGCATAAACCCCTTTTCATGTCTTTTAATTTCATTCTTTACTTGGAGTACTTGAAAACCAGTATGTGATCCATATGGCCAGTATCCTCTCACTCCTTTACATGAACATCAGGACCACTCCTTTCTAGCATGGTGTCTATATGGCCCACACTGGACCAACTCAGAAATCTTGACAGCCTTCTTCTGTTTTTATCCACATGAGATCCCCGTTCTTCCCTCTCCACCACTGATGTATATGCACAGCTCTTCTCATTTAGTTTGGAATCCATGTGCATCTTTTTCTCTAACCAGTATGGGATCCACAGAATATTTCCCTCTCTCCCCAGTCTAACATGTGATCCATTAAATTAATTTCCTTCTATTTTTGAAGTGTTAGGAAAAGAAGCCTAAGTTAGTCAGTTACTATTTTTTTTTGCCATCCTGCCCCGCCCCCCGCTCAAAAGTTATAAATGCCTTATAATAAATTGATTAATTGCACAAGTGGGAATGAGGTATAATTAAAATACTTCCAGTTTTTGGCGTATGTCAGTTTTTTTTCTTTAAAGTTCTCAGGTCACATTCAGGGGATTGGAATGTTCACGATTAATTAAAAGTAGATCACTTCTTGGAGTTTTGAGCTATCTCCACTGCCTCAGAAGTCCTCCCAGGTATGTATTAGGATTTTCCTGTATCCTGAGTAGGGCAGAAAATCTATTAGACATTTTTACATGGCCCATTTTGTTCCTTTATATTCACTAGTTTCTGAGAGTGTAGAGGGGCCTTGCTTCTGGAGACAGGAAATCCAGGGCTAAACTACTAATTGCAGAGGCTATCAAAGGTTTGCATTCTGTAGCCCCAGGAACTCTGCCAGCAACTGCTGGCCTGCCACTAGAGACAGAGTAAGGGAATCTGTAGCAGAGTAATGGGATCTGAGCAGACGTAGGCTAATCTTGTAGGTGTTTTGTCCTAGGAAAGTTTTGGGGCCTCTGTTCATTTATTGAGAGAAAGCTTTGATAAAAAGCAGGCATTTCTAAGGGACGTGGATTAAGTGATGTCTTTTATGGAAATGTAGATGGTCCATTTGACTTCTGTGGTTCCTTTATCTCCTGTGGTTCATTCTTCTCCATTTACATTCATTGTGATTATGGAAACAGTGAAACAATGTCAGGCCAGTATCTAAAGCAGGAAGGAATTCTGTTTCTGTCTCATGGCAGTGCTGGAAGAGATAATTTAGCCAAAGTGTAAAGCCCATGGCATCTTACTTGGCTTAAATCTATGGTTTGGGGCCACAGTAACTAGAAATTAGCTCAGTTTTCAAGCAAATTAGCTATAACCAATTGCTTAATTTCTAGCAGGTGATGAGGCAGAAACCTACTTTGGGCAAAATCATGCATCAAGGTAGAAAGCTCAAACTGCCAAAATGTGTAGCCATGCACAGCTTCAGAAAATGAGGCCACTGCCCCTCAGGCCATGTATGTTTCATACACATTAACTCTTTCCTCTTTCCTTCCAGTTAATGAATTGTGAACTTTCATTTGTCCAATGCAGATACTGGAAAAATATTGTCCAGTAGTTGTAAGGTACCTAGTGTGACACATGTGTTTCTCACCTAGAAATCAAGAGGAATACTGACTTAAATCATTCTCTAATTTACTATGGTGTAGTATGAGGCATTCTCTATTCCATTTCCTTCAATCAATAAATTTATGTGTACAAATAAATCAAGTTCTCTTGGCCAATTTACAGACTTGGATCATTGAATAAAGCAAGCAACTAGAGGCATTGGCCAGTAGCTCATCCTTCCTGATGGTTGTCAAAGTGCCTTCTATAGTAAGGGTCCATTTTTGTGTCTCTAGTCCTGAAAAGAATGGCCACAGGAACAACAGTATAAGGAAGGGGATAATTGGCCTGAAAGGGTTAAAACCTAGTACATAAGGAATAAGTTGGAGGAAAACCCTAACAGGTCACTTGCTGAAGTTCTGACTAGATAGTGTCAAAGTGAAAAGGTTAAAAGGTATTCTTATTTGAGGTTTCATTTTGTTTAATGTTAATCAGCAGAGTCTCTGAGGCTTGTAATACACTGCTGTTAAAAGGCATCAAGGAAAATTGCTTTTTTGGTTGCTGTTGAATTGGATGGGCTGAGATTCATTGACTTCATGAAGAGGGAAGCTTATTACTGCATGAAATGGGAATATATGAGGCAATTCTGAAGGTGAAAAGAAATGTTAGTTTAAAGTTAAATAATGTGGACTTCTCTGGTGGCCAGTGGTTAAGAATCTGCCTGCCAGTGCAGGGGACACGGGTTAGAGCCCTGGTCCAGGAAGATCCCACATGCCGCAGAGCAACTAAGCCCGTGCACCACAACTACTGAGCCTGCGCTCTAGAGCCTGCGAGCCACAACTACTGAAGCCCTCGCACCTAGAGCCTGTGCTCCGCAACAAGAGAAGACTCTGCAATGAGAAGCCGGCGCACTGCAACGAAGAGTAGCCCCCGCTCGCCGTAACTAGAGAAAGCCCACGTGCAGCAATGAAGACCCAATGCAACCAAAAATAAATAAATAAATATATAAGAGAAAAGAGTTTATGAAACATTAAAATAAATAAAAGTTAAATAACTCAACCTCAGGTAGACAATTTTAATCACCCCCACATACCACTCAGTTATACCTTCAACCCTTTCTCAGAGGCCAGTCTTGTAACCTGTATGTTTGAAGGTTTCCCAAGTTGAAGCAGTTATGAACATGATGGTTTTCTTGTCTTTTTTTTTTTTTGGCCATGCCGCATTGCACGTGGGATCTTAGTTCCTTGAGTAGGGTTCGAACCCATATCCCTTGCAGTCCTTCAGTGGAAGCACGGAGTCCTAACTATTGGACCGCCAGGGAATTCCCCTGGTTTTCTTGTTTTTAATTCCAGATATCTGGGAATATGCTCTGTAGTGTAGATCACTGGACTGCTCTTTTGGGTCTAGGAAAAGAGAAGATGCTTGAGGGGGGAAAGTTTCCTTTAGGGCAAGTTATGGTTATATAGGAAAACACAAAACAAAGCTTTGGAAAGGAAACCCAACCAGATGAAGAATACCTCTCTGGTACTCAGAGGTTGATGTCTTGCCCAAGGTCATGCAGCCTAGAAATGGGGGAATCAGGATTTTAACTCAGGTCTAATGCCTCTAAGGCCTTGCCTTTTACATTATATACATCATGTTGTTCAGGGAAACAATGGTGCTTTAACTGGGCTTTCCAAAAGGAAAAATAAGGCTTTGGCTTTTTAGTGATAAAGAAAAATAGCATTCCATGTGAAGAAAACCATGTAAGCAAAAGCATGACATCCAGGTGTACATGTTTAAGCAAGTATTTGAGAATACAGGACTATAGCTCTTATGAGGCTGGGCTTGAAATCCATATGTATTTTTATCAGGCTTCATATATTCACCCATAATCAGACTCTTTAATGTAAATCTGGTAGCCTTATAGGAATAATTTTAGGGTGAAACTTTTAGGAATCTTCCTAGTATGTACCATGTTGAGTATACCAGTTGTTTCCTCCTTCCTTGGAATCAGAGCTTATAGAAACTTTGCCTGTAAACAACCGTTGCCTGTTTTTCTCCTTTATGCCTGAAGGATTTACATAGCAGCTTTTAGAGACAGTCAGTTTTCTTCAAATGTCTCAGTAAGGAAACAATCACCATGTTCTGAGCTTCTGGATGAAACTATTATTTATTTGCTGTTTTATAAAAGACCCTTAAAGGCTTCTGTCTGTGGGAGATAGCTGGGATTGTGAGAAATTGCATCTT
This sequence comes from Stenella coeruleoalba, assembly GCF_951394435.1. NCBI lineage: Eukaryota > Metazoa > Chordata > Mammalia > Artiodactyla > Delphinidae > Stenella > Stenella coeruleoalba. The sequence continues at coordinate 26,560,169 of NC_137162.1, forward strand.
AGGAGGATTTACTTTAGATTCACATTGGATATGAGGAAGAATCCACATTTTCTCTTAAGCTACATTGCCTAGTAACATTTCCATGCATTTCCTGGGTAAGCTGGGCATTAACTGTGTCTCAGCCAGCATCCACCCAGCACTGGGGGAAAGAAAGCTGCTTTGCAGAGTCATGAGTCAGAGAGAATAAGTTAAAAATGGACCAAGAAATCCTCAGCCAGTTTGTAGCTCAGCCTTGCTGTTCCATCTGTCCACTTCATTTTGCTTCAGTTTATGTAAGTGACCCCTGTCTTCAGCAGTCAGAAGTTGACAGTTGCATTGGAGGGTGGCCCAGATTCTTGCCATTAAAGGTGCTTTGGGTGCAAAGCCATCCCTTACGGTGGCTGACTTTAGCAATTTCCCTTTCTGTGACATTGTCTGTTTCTTATTCCTTTTCCTTTTTGGGACTTTCCAGTTCAGTAGCATTAGGAGATCCAGTACCAGAGTATAACATACTCCCCCACTCCTCTTCCACCCCCTACCCCCAAATAAACAAACAAAAATTCAGGATTACTTTTAGAAGATATTGGATTACTTTTATAAGAAATGCCAGAAAGCTTTTCCCTAGCCTCCTGGTATGACTTGAAAGGAAGAGAAAGCTTTACTGTCTTCAGTGACAACTTTTGTTCCTTCATTGGGGGACAGCTGTTCATGTCTGAGACACTTTTTCTTCTGGGATGGGGATAAAACATTTTTATTGTTATTTTCATACTTTTGGAGAATAGCTGGTGATCATGGACCTCCTTACTTGTGGTAAGACTGGAAAAAAACCTTCTTAGACTTTCATTTATTCAGTTTTACTAAAGGCTTGGGAATATATTGGTGAGCAAAATAAATTTGGTCCCTGCTTTCATGGAGCATTTAGTTCCAGTTTGAGGAAAGCTGGAGGTTTGTTAAGAAATTATATTCCCATTCCCCAGTCAGTTCTACCTCCAGACTCCTTTCCCTTTCCTTGGGCCTTATTTCTTTAAATCCTCTTCCTAGTCTTAGATGGATGGCTCTCTCTGGGTAATGTGGGCAGCTCCAGCCATCTCTCAAAAAAAAAAAGTGGTCAACAGTGTTGAGAATAGGAGAACCTTCTTTCTTCCCCACCAGTTTACCCCCAACATTTTTTTTTTTTTTTTTTTGGCTGCATCGGGTCTTAGTTGCCATGTGCAGGATCTTTGTTGAGGCACGCAGGCTCTTCGTTGCGGCACGTGGGCTTCTCTCTAGTTGTGACGTGCAGGTTTTCTCTTCCCTAGCTGTGGCACGCAGGCTCCAGGGAACGTGGGCTCTCTAGTTGTGGCTCGCGGGTTCTAGAGCATGTGGGCTCTGTAGTTTGAGGCACACAGCCTCTCTAGTTGAGGCGCACGAGCTCAGTAGTTGCCCCACGGCATGTGGGATCTTAGTTCCCTGACCAGGGATTGAACCTGCATCCCCTGCATTGGAAGGCAGATTCTTTACCAGTGGACCACTAAGGAAGTCCCTAATTTATTTTCTATCTCTACAAATTTGCCTATTCTGAACTTTTCCTATAAATGGAATGGTACAATATGTGGCCTTTTGTGTCTGGCTTCTTTTACGTAACGTAATATTTTCAAGGTTCATTCATATTGTAGCATTTACCAGTACTTCATTCCTTTTTATGGGTGAATAATATTCTCCTGTAGCTCTACCACATTCTTCAGGTAATGGACATTTGGGTTGTTTTTTGGCTATTATGTTTTTTGGCTATTATGAATAATGCTGCTATGAACATTTGTGTACAAGTTTTTGTGTAAACATAATGGGTTCATTCTTTTGGACAAGTATGTAGGAGTAGAATTTCTGGGTCATAGGGTAACTCTGTGTATTAACATTTGAGGAACTGCCAAACCACTTTCCAAAGTAACTGTACCATTTTACAATCCTACCAGCAGTGTACGAGTGTTCTAATTTCTTCCTGTCCTTACCAACAGTTGTTAACTGTCCTTTGGTTATTGCTATCTTAGTGGATGTGAAGTGGTATCTCACTGGGTTGCTCATCAGATACATGATTTGCAAATATTTTCTCCCATTCTGTGGGTTATCTTCACTTTCTTTCTTTTTTTTAAAATTTATTTCTTTATTTATTTTTGGCTGCGTTAGGTCTTTGTTGCTGCGTGCAGGCTTTCTCTAGTTGCTGCGAGTGAGGACTACTCTTCATTGCAGTGCGGTGGCTTCTCTTGTTGTGGAGCATGGGCTCTAGGCACGCAGGCTTCAGTAGTTGCGGCTCGCGGGCTTCAGTAGTTGTGGCTCGAGGGCTCTAGAGCGCGGGCTCAGTAGTTGTGGTGCACGGGCTTAGTTGCTCTGTGGCATGTGGGATCTTCCTGGACCAGGGCTCGAACCCGTGTCCCCTGCATTGGCAGGCAGATTCTTAACCACTGAACCACCAGGGAAGTCCCTCTTTTCACTTTCTTGATGGTATCATTTGCAGCACAAAAGTTTTTAAACTTGACCTACTTTTTCTTTTGTCAGCTTGTGCTTTTGGTATCCTAAGAAATCATTGCCTAATCCAAGTTCATGAAGATTTACTCTCATGTGTTCTTCTAAAAATTTTATAGTTTTTAGATCTTACATTAAATCTGTGTTCCATTTTGAGTTTTTTTTTTTTTTTTGGTCACACCACATGGCATGTGGGATCCTAATTCCCCAACCAGGGATCGAACCCATGCACCCTGCATCTGAAGCACAGAGTCTTAACCATGGGACCAACCAGGGAAGTCCCATTGTTTTTTGTTTTTTGGCGGTACACGGGCCTCTCACTGTTGTGGCCTCTCCTGTTGCGGAGCACAGGCTACGGACGTGCAGGCTCAGCGGCCATGGTTCACAGGCCCAGCCGCTCCGCGGCATGTGGGATCTTCCCAGACCAGGGCATGAACCTGTGTCCCCTGCATCGGCAGGCGGACTCTCAACCACTGGCCACCAGGGAAGTCCCATTTTGAGTTAATTTTTGTGTACAGTATGTGGTAGTGGTTCAACATCATTCTTTTGCATGTAGATTTTCAGTTGTCCCAGCATCACTTCTTGAAAAGACTCTTCCAACTTAATTGTTTTGCCACCTTTGTAAAAGAGAAGCCTTAATCTATTTATAATGGCTGTTTTCTCATTCATTGCCCACTCACACCTTCCTCTTCTTCCCTATTCCTCCTCTCCTTTCAAGTCCCCTTTTCCAAAATACTTCTTAGCATGAAAGCTTTCCTTTGGCAAAGCTAGGTTTTGTTTAAATACCTGAAGGGCTGATATTAGATAAAAACCGATCTCAAAATGCAAACAGGGAATTCTCTGGTGGTCCAGTGGTTAGGACTCTGGTCTCACTGCCGAGGGCCCAGGTTTGATCCCTGGTCGGGGAACTAAGATCCCACAAGTTTTGCAGTGTGGCCAAAAAAAAAAAAAAAAAAGAAGAAAATAAAAGGGAAAATGCACATCTCTTTCTTTGCCATGTATGGTGCTACGAACCCTGCTGCTGATAACCCATATGGCTACATTTGTGGCATTTGATTGGAACTTTGTGGCATAGGACCCTCAAAATGATCCTCTTCTAGAAGAGAAGGATACAATAACCTGAAATGTAAAGGATATAAAGAGAGGAAGTCACCAGCAGCATGAGAAGCTGATTTTATCCACTCTACTACTTTGCTAAGACTGACTCTGGCTTGGGGTCTGCTTTGTCCAAATGCCAGGAGAGTAGTCTCTGTGGAGAGTAGAATATCCACGTATTTGTCTTCTCAGCTGCCATAACAAAATACCACA